>NC_025993.2:166774911-166910703 GCF_000442705.2 Elaeis guineensis | reverse complement strand
CACGCATTTGCCGTAGCTAGGAAGGGTCTGCCTAAGATAATGAAATTTGCCTTGGATTGTCACTCGTTTCATGTCAAGGACTAAAAAATCAATTGAAAAATAGAACTCATCTACCTTGACCAAAATATCCTCGATCATCCCACGTGGTATCTTAATTGATCTATCAGCTAACTGTAGAGTGATCGATGTGGGTTTCAATTCTCCGAATCCAAAAAGTTCATAAATCGAGCTAGTAAAAGGTTCACACTCCCCTAGATCTAGGAGAGCTTGTTCGATGTGAAGGTCTCCTATAATGCAAAAATGGTAGGGGTACCTGGATCTTTAAGCTTTGGAGGGTAGTGTGCTGGAATACAGAGCTAGCTTGTTCGGTGAGGCATACTTTCTTCGGAGTTGTGATCGAGATTTACGTTTCTGGTGCACAATTCTTCAAAAATTTTATGTAAGTTGGACCTGTTTGATTGCATCTAGAAGGGGAGATTAATTTGGACTTGCTTAAATAATTCCAACATCTCATCAAGTCTTCCTCCTTTCTTATCCACAAGAGTGGGGGCTTTTAGGGCACTCAAAAATGGGGCTTTAGGCAAGTAAGGTGATTCCGGTGCAGTTGGTCCCTTTTCTACTTTTGTGTCCTCCTTGACCTTATCCTCAAAAGCTGAGCTATGATCAGTGATAGATGGTTGAGGAGTATTTTGAAACTGATGGTATGATCCATGCCTATATATCGGATCTTGATAATTTGATCTAGGTACAGCAGGGCCAACCACTGGCTATGATCTTCAGAAAAAATTTGTGTGGTTTCTCCAGTTGGAGTTATAATGTTCGAATATGGATCATTTCCTGATCTACGAGCTTGTTGGGCTTGAGCTTGCTGGACCTGCTCATGCACAAATTCAAAAAATTAAGGAGCGATTGGACATTCACTAACAAAATGAGTCGGGCTTGCACACAATGCACAAACATTTTGCACTGGATTAGGTAGAATCGAAGAGTGTCCGGTATTCAGAAGATGGTCTAATTTTTGAGACAACTGATCTATCTTACTGTGGATATCCATAATATTTCAATCTAATAGATTCTATCTCTTTTCTGTTGAGACATGGATTGTTCTCTAGAGGTGGCAGACATGTGATGTAGGGAGTTCTCACTAAGTGTTTCAAAGAGCTGCCAAGCCTCATCCTCACTCTTTAGCATGAATGTCCCACCACACGATGCATCGATCATTTGTCGGTGTTTTTCGATAGACCATCGTAGAAACACTGAACAAGTTGCCATTTAGGGACAGCGTGGTGGGGGCATTTACGAATAAGATCTCTTAACCTTTTTCATGTCTCATGAAAAAGTTCACCATCCAATTGGAAAAAATTAGTGATGGCTTTTCTAATTTGATTCATTTTTTCAATTGAAAAGTATTTCTTGATGAATTTTCTCTGAAGATGGTCCAAAGTTGAAATGATTATGGAATCTAGGGAGTTTAACCAATGCTTGGCTTTGTCCTTAAGTGAAAAAGAGAACAGTTTCAACCTGAGGGCATCATCGGAGAAGTTTTGAATTTTTACTGTGGAGCATATCTCAAGAAATTCGTCCAAGTATTTATACGGATCCTCATTCGTCAGTCCATAGAATGATGGAAGCATTTGAATAATGTTGACTTGATTTCGTATTGTGCCGCCTCCATAGGAGGAGGCTGGATACATGACGAGTAAGTCTAAGATAAGGGAGTAAAATACTCTTTCAATTATCATGGTGGGTCAGTCTCTTGTTTTGGATCCATGATTTTGATTTAATTTATTCAAATCATTTTTTCTAGCTCTAGGTCTAATAGGTGTAAATCAGGTTGTAATGATCAGCATCCTAGCATACACCCAAAAGATCTCACCGAGTTTTAATTTCAACAAGTTTTTTTTTTTTGAAAGAGAAGAGGAGAGTAGGAGGAGGGAAAAGAATTCTAAAGAAGAAAACTTAAGGAGTTCTAATGCTAAGAAGATAGAGAAGAATTAATTAGATTTGATATTTTTAGTCAACAATCAAGTAGTTCAATCAATCCTATCTATGGGTTATCCTAGATTTAGACAGCTTCTAACTGCCAAGGTCACCTTCAAGCACTCCAAGTAGCAGACTAGCTGCTCAACTGGCCAGGTAAGTGTAAGGTTGGTAGGGGTCCCCCCATTGCTTTTCTTAGACACCAACTGTGTTGGCCAGGTTAGCGAATGGAATCAATTAATGAACCACCTTTCTTCGAGACATAATCTCTAAACCACTTTCCTAGACACCAGTTAAACTGACTAACCTGAACCTGATCTAATTTTTAGGATTTCTTATTCTACTGAGCTCGAGGATCTTTAAGGATCAACGTCTAATCGATTTTAAATTAGAAGTTTAGGTCAATGTAATTGCAATATGGTGATTTATGGGTCAAGAAAGGGTGATGAATCCCCACCTTATGTTGATTAGGGTTTTGCCCTTAAGATTTTTTTTTTATAAAAATATGCAATGCAAAAGGAAAAGATATCCAAACATATTAAGTGGATTTTAAAATTTAATTGATTTATTTATATTAATCAAGTGTTATGTATTATCGTTGTATTCCTTTTATATTATGTTATCTTTTAGCAAGAAGAAATAAAAAGTAAGTTTTCAAATTAGGTTAATTAGATATTAGAAGATCAAGTGAATCTAACTAAATGAAAAGTAAATCATACTAAGATTAAAAGGCAAGTAGGTATTCTACAAATAAAGTAATAAATCAAATCTACTTTTAGGGTAATAAATTATTCTAAGCTATAGAAAGCAGTAAATCATTAGGAATAATAGGCAATAATAAATAAAGTAACTACTTAACATGCAAATAAGGTAATCTCACAGTTAAGAATAAAAGATAACTACGTAATCCAAATAAAATGCTAAGAATCTAATCTACTTATGAAGTAGAAAATCACTAATTATATAAAACAGTAAATTATTCTAATCTATAGAAAGCAGTAAATTGCTAGGTTATAGGAAGTAGAAAATATTTCTATGCATGCAAAAAAAGAAATCTAAATATAAAATAGTAAATCTACCATATACGAAGAGTAATATGAGGCAAAAATTTTAAAAAAAAATATATAAAAGGCAATCAAGCAATCTGAAGTAAGAAATAAAAATCTAGAAAGTAGTAATATATATATTTTTTATTTTATAGATTTTTTTTTCAAAACAATCACCTAAGATCTTCGACAATGGAGTCAAAATTTGATGCATGTCGTAGCATACCAAAATTAATCCTACTCACTACTATGTAGATAGGATGAGTCAAAATCATATCCGCAGAGATCTTAGTTGATTGTTTTGAAAATACAAGAAAAAAATAATAAATTATAAAAAAATTAAGAAAGAAGCATGAAAAATAAAATTACTTTTCATTAATCTAATAAAAAAGCATACATAAAGAAAAGAAATAAAATTATGATACAAGATAAATAAACCAAGTTGATCTTCTTGCTGCGCCCGATGGTGGATGTGTCTCCTTGAATCCTTCGTCTTCCTCCGTGCAGACAGTGACAGGATGGCTGGAAGGCTTGGTACAGAAACTTCAAGGAAGAAAGGTTGATGGAAGCGGATATGTAACAGAGAAAGTGTAGCGGCACTAGGATTAGAACCTCTCCTAGATTTGATGGGATGTGAAAAAGAGATCTATGGAGGAATATATTGTGCTAGGATTAGTACCTCCCCTAGACTTATGAAGAAGAAAAAGAGGGAGCGAGAAAGAGAGAAGCTTGAAGAGAACTTAGGCGTTGGCTTAATTGAAAAAGAGAGAGGCCTTGGGGTTCTATTTATAGAGTGAGGAGGCTAGGATTTCATAAAAAGAGAGATGGGAGTGTGAATAAGGATCTTTGGATCTTCATATTGATTCTCCTCCGTTGATTAATAAGTCGTGTTCACACTTAGTTCCATTTATCTTTTAATCTGAGCCTTTGATTAGAGAGGTTGCTTCTTGATCCTTGATCTTTAAGTTGCGTTCACACTGAAATAAGAGCTGATTACTTGGTTCACTCAAATCTAAACCAATTTGAGTCCAAATTGAATTGTATAAACTCAAACTCTCAATTACCTGCAAAATAGACTAGATAGCATTAAATTCTTAATAAAATAACATTAATGATTACAATATTTAGTGCCTCTAGCGTCCTAAATTAAGTATTCATCAATCTACAAGCATTTAATGGGTACATTTAATGGTGTTGAAAAACGTGGCTATGTGGACCAATAGGAAGGGGAGGTGCACTGTCATTGCACCGCATGCGGTGCACAAAGAATTTCTCCGATATGGAGTTTTACATTTGTTAATGATATCCTATGAAAAGAAGAATCACCTCGAATGCTTTGCATGCAAACCTAAAATCCTAAAAACTTGGGGGATTACGGAGAACCAAAAGAACTAAGCTGACGGTGCGGTGGGGATATGTTGGCCGCTGCAATTTGAAGCTGAAATTTATCAGTTATGATCTGCTTCTACAATTTTTGCTATATGGAAAAGCTTGTGACATATATATGTCTATGTTTTTTTAAAGTACATTTGTTTTTATTTCTGAGAATTTTATGACCTTAATGAAATTTTACTGGTTCCAAATTTTGTGCTCCATCTTTCTCCAATGATAAAGCAAGACCTGCTTGTGGCCTTTCCTGCTCAAGATGGGTCACGGGATTGCTCCCCAGACATTAGTAATTTTTGATGGCATATATGTATGGACAAAAACTAAAAGAGCGTAAATAGTATCCATATTCCATAGGCTAAATTAATATTAATATATAGGCTAAAATGATCATTTGTATCCATATCAATATTCTTGCATGACTATGTTAGATGTGTGATCTGGTGAGCCAATTGTTGGCTGACACATTATAATTTTTCAGAACATAAGTTTGTATTTGATTTATTAAAATTAAAAATTATAAATAATTATTTTTATTCTAGAGTAATGTGTTCTAGAATCGTCCAAGGAGTTAATGGTCAATGATATATATTCTCAAAGAGTTAAAAATTTAAGACATGTGTCATTATAGATTAATTCCTAAATATTCTAAGTCGATGATTATCACGGGAATGGTGATTGATTCAACAACTGATGTATAGATCATTTTCTTTTGGATAGATGGATCTTAAGTTTACAGTGTGGAGACACTGGAATCAGAGTATAGATGGTTATTAGAGAACAATGATACTGAGTGTGACCAAAAATAAGAAGTTACATAGATACCTACTTACTCATCCATGACTATCTTGATGCTATAGTTGTGTGAATAGTTTTTTGACCTATGGTGCCTCGATTGCTCATAGTAGGATTGCTGTAGTTTGACAACATATAAACATGGTTCTTAGCCATTCGGGATCTTGCGGTATTCATTGGCTGCAATAGATTCACTGTAGGAGTAGGAGTGCACTTATAGGAGATCTATCAGCCTTAGTAGTTGAGAAGTAGTCCTATGCGACCTAAGAAGTTGAGTCCTTAAGTTTGTGGCCACAGCAGCATGATAATGGAAAGAAGTTTTCATAGGAATCACGATTAGACTCAAACTAATTAAGTCTTGCATATGACAGATGTTTAGGATTTGATGAGTTTTCATGATCTGCATCCTATCGGAACTCTCGATAGAGGAACTTGATCACACAGTAACTACACTTAGGGGTTCAAATTTTTCTGTTCTACTAAATTACCACTACATGCCGCTAGACATCATTGATGAATTGTGAGAACTCATTTTCGAATCAACGATCCTTATTGGGTTGAGTTGGAATCATTCCGACCTATCGAAAGGAGTTTCGATGATACTGTAATGAAGATAACAGTATGTCTCACGATCAGACAGAATAGAACCTGAGGGATTACATACAAAAGGAACACAACCTGATCAATAGCTTGGATCATAATCAAATTATCAATTGGATTGATGGTTTGAATTAGAAACTGCTAATTATATGAGGGTTGTTTATTTAGTAACTGCTAATTATTAGCAAAGGAACATAATTACAACTATTGTAATATAATTGGATTTGATTAAATTATGGATCAAATCTTAATTAATTTAAATCAGATTTAATTTAATTAGGTTTGATTTAACTTAAGGCATATTGGGTTTAATTATCCAAGTTGGACTTGGATTCAAAGCCTAATAGGATTAGGTTTGATAGCTTTTCAAATTTGATTCGAATCGGATTCAAATCAAATCAAATTTAAAACTCAACTTAATTAGGAAGCCAAAGCCCACTTTTATCGGATTTCTCTCTCCTATTTCACATTGAGAAGAGATTCACGCATGCCCTTTGTTTGCGTGCATGAAAGGACTCTTTCTCCTTTTTTATTTTGGAATCTTGTTTAAATTTGATTCAAATAAGGATACTATCCTTATCTGATTGTGGCGTGGAAATAAAGGAAAAAGGGGCCACGCCTCATAGTTTTTGTGCGACAAAATAATAAGGAGCGTGAAGGCTTGCGTGGTTTTTTGTTCCGAGTTCCTTTCATGCGCTAGTCCTCTTCTCAACTCCCTTTCTTTCTTCTATCTCCATGTCCCAACTTTATCTCAGATCAGACCTGTTAGAGAGGGAGTTTAGAGAGAGAGAAAGAGAAGAAGAAAAGTTCTTCTTCCTCTTCTAGATATCTTGTTCAGATCCCGTCAGATCAGCACGAAAAGTTCGTGCTGTAGCTCTATTGTTCGAGATCTAAAAGAAAAAGTCCAGATCTAAGCTAAAGAGCAAGGTCTGTAAGGTGTTAGCACTTCAGTGGCCTCGATGTTTCTATCAGAATGTCTCCATATAGATATCCATAGAAATCGGATGCTTGCGCGGCTACGATGGAAACCTCAAGCATCTGTTGGATCTGATCTAAATATGAAGAGGGATTGCGATTCAGGTATAATCAATCTTTCTTTTCTATTTTGATTTCAGATCTATTTATGAAATTTATTTATGCATATTAATCGATCTTTAGGTGATTTAGATTTGATTTGCATGCTTTTATATGAAAATAGTTTTTATATCTGCTTCCACTTGGTTAAAGTAACCGATAAAATTTTTGCATGCCTAATCACCTGAAAACCAATAGACTGATGTATGTAGTAACAGAGTAAAACGTGCAGTTTGGGAGTAGTAAACGATAACAAAAAACATTAATTAAAAAAGTCACATGCAGCAAAGAAACAGGAAAAGGAGCTGAGACATATTCATCCTTCCAATGCTTCATTCTGCATTCGTGCTATCATTAATAGTGAAATGGAGACCCCACTTATCGTTTCTAAAATGTTGTGATCTATTGAAGAGAAAATTGCATTACATTGAAAGGTGGCTCTATCGTAAATTTCACAAGTATACATGCTTCTTTAGATGATAACATTATGGCATCAATTCAATTCAGCTGCAAGCAACTCAAATTCAGGAATATAATGTCATACAAAAATATTAGCTATCTAGGACATATTAATATAAGCAATAAAGATTGAGCAAGCAAAATAACACTTCAATAGAAGGAAGAATCCCAAGAGCAAAATAATGGTGTGACAAGTATAAGAGGCATATGAATATGAAAGATAAAAGAATAATTGATTAGATATCACAGGAGAAAAATAAAGTTTTTGTACATGGAGTAGGTTACATGGACGAGAGCTGTCCCCCTTGAATAACATTCCTCATATGGCAAATTCTTTTTAACTAAAAAGCAAATATGGGGGATAGGATTGCAAAGTGGATGGTCTAAGAGGAATCCAGCATCAATATAGACCATTTTAGCAACTGTGGATAGAGCTAGATAGGATCTAAGAGCAAGATCAACTATATTGAGAAGCCAGGTCACAAGCCAAACTTTTGGAGGCCATAACTTCGTTATACAATTTTAGATTAAGATGATCCTTTTAAGAAAAATTGGGCTTTTTTGGATGTTTATGATGTGATGGGTCCAAATTCCATCATTTAGCATCTAAAATGAGCTGGCAAAACCTTTGTTTTTTGATAAGATTTTGATCAAACATATTTGTTAATTTAAAAAAAAAAATCATATGAAGCGATAGAAGATAGAATTGATGTAGAAATTAAAATGTATCTTCTAACTTTTTTGAGTTTATTTTTATTAGTCATATCTACACTACAACAAAACTGGTTATTAGCGATGAAAATTTTTCGTCGCTAATAATCGATTTGCATCGCTAATACATATTAGTGATGAAATTTTGGTCGCTAATATTTCATCATAAATAATCTCATCGTTGATAATATTTTACGATGAAAAAAATTTCATCGCTAATAAAAGATATTTGCGATGAATATTTTTCATTGTTAAAAAAAGATGAAAAAAATTTAATCTAAAAAAATATTTACGATGAAAAAAATCATCGATGATAAATAAAAAATTAATAGTGATGAAAATATTTTCATCGCTATTATTTTCAAAAGTTTTAGCGATGAAAAATTTACATCGTAAAAAATATTTTTTACAATAAAAATAATTCATCGCTATTAATTTAATAAAAAATTAATAAAATTGAATAATATTAGTAACAAAAAATTTCATCACAAATAAGATAATTTTTGATGAAAATTTATATCGCTAATAATTATTTGTGATAAAAAAATTTTCATCGCTATTAATTATATATTTATTGATAAATTAAATTGTGATAGTAAAATATTTTTGACGATGAATATTTTATCAAAAATAATTTCATCGCTAATAATTTAGTCATATTTTTTTTAAAAAAATTATTAATATATATTTTAAATTTATATATATAATATTTTTTATAAATTAAAAAAATTAAAATAAAAAATTTACATAATAAATTGATAAATAAATTTTATTATTTTATTATATTAAACTAAAATTATAAGATATTTGAAATAAAAAAAGTACATCAATAAGCTGTCAAATATCGGCATCTAGAGAACGAGCTGGGACGGAGAGTGCTCGACGGAGCTCGGACTCATGATGGAGCACGGATCGGCCTGCTGCTGCCTCATTAGTAGTATCGTTTGCTCCATCTGCACCATCCGCTCCATCATCTGGATTTGAAAGCGCTGATAGTCGTCGATGCGTGCAGCCAACTCCTGAGCTCGCTGTCGATCCTCGATAGCCTGCTGTCGATCCTCGACAGTCTGTCTCTGCACATCCATCAGTCGAGCCTCGCATGCAGAATGAATGTCCGCCCTAGATGAGCGTGAGGATGAGAGAGCAGTGATCATATACCCTAGACCCCTAATATAACAGGATCTCGTACCGAGCACTCAATCACAGATCTCATCATCTATGGGTGTGGTTGAGCCCACAGGGGTAGGCTGGGATCTCATGTCTGTCATACAATCTTAAAAATTAAAATTATAGTTATTTTAATTTTGTAATAAAAATTAGATTGCGAATGACAAATAATTGAAAAAATTTACAAAGAGCTCTTGGCTCCCCATTGTTTACTCCCCCGATTGTCGCTGGTGGGTCCGTTGGTAGATATCGATCCTACTAGGAAGCTCGCCACTCTCAGCATCTCTCTGTAATTTGAGAATTAATTAAAAAAATTTTAAATAACTAAAGAATTATATGCTAATTAGAAATTAAAAATTAGCTACCATGTGCTCCATGTGACGAGCAAACGATCTCGAACCCCTACAATGCGGCACTGTCTGTCTCGCCCGGTTTGCCGTATTCTGGGCATATCGTCTTTGTAAAATTACTAATAAAATTTGTAGATAAAAAATTTAATTTAAGAATAAATGATTAAGTTATTAAACTCTAAAATAAATTTAGATGTGTAACCTGATATGCCGGATCCTCGTAATATCGGTATATGATAGTCCAATCGTTCATGGTGATGCTGTCATAGGGCTGCTGCCGCGCTGCCTCCTTCACATGATCCTACACCACCCGATACCAATGCTGATGCATGTGATGACGATAGTCCTTGAAATGCAATGATAACTGAGTGTCGATGGCTCATCTCACATGATCTTCCTCAAAATCAGCAATGTCAAATACACCCTGCCAATAACAAATATTAGAAGAATACTATGTAAATTAAATATTTATAATATAATTTATTTTATCTGTAAGTGGATGAGAAAATCTCTCTCTGAGCCGGTAGAATGTGACGCCAATCGAAGAACGACACGGGGGCATAACTGTGGCATATGATGCCCAGCTCAGTCTGTCATGGCTCACACCATCTCCTAATGGGTTTGGTGTAGCCGACTGGTATCTCGATCCAGAGATGCTGTCCTGGGTGCTCGCGTCTCCAATGCTCTAGAGCGAGGTTCTTCGATGGACCTCACTCTCACCTCACCACCAATGAGGACTCACCTGAAACAACAAAAAATAAATCATTAGTATGATCCAAATAAAAGAATCAAATTTTTTATATATAAAGTATAATAATTAATACCACTGGGACCCACCTCATTGGGACCTGGCTCATTGGGATCTGTCGGTGTAGGATTCTCTGACAGTGGAGCCGATGTGGCAACAGAGATCGATGGAGGTGCCTCAACCTTTGAGGTATCTGCAGCGAGCTGTGAACGCGAACATCGTCGTCTGTCTCCTAGTGCCATATCTGTAAAAATTGAGATATAAATAAATATAATATCAAATAATAATAATAAAAATTAAATAATATTCTAATGAATACAATTATATCGCATACCATTATTGGAAGATAAAATTAAACGAAGAATATAAATCTACTCATCAATATTCGTATCTTCCTTGATGTGTAGATCCTCATTCGAATCACAGTAATTGATATATGTGTCATCTTCTATCTCATCATCATTTATGAACTAATCGTCGTCCTCCGACTCATCAAGATTAAATACAAAATCAGCTTCAACTTTGTTGGACGGGAGATCATCTCTATTCAAAGATGCCGTTATAAGTTCTTCATCAACCAAAAGCTTGGCTAATGTTTGTTCTTCTTGCTGAAAAGCTACCTCTTCATGTAAATTCGAATTTTTATCTATCTCTAATCGAGTTGGTATGTCATATACATCTCTAGGTGTTATTTTTTGTACAACATGCCAATTACCTCGATACTTTAGATCCTTCAAATATATTACTTGTTTCACTTGAATTGCTAATATATACGGCTTATTTTGATATCATATTCGTGCAAGATTTACACTGATAAATTATGAATCGATATGAATACTGTTCTTTTTATTACTAATATCCTACCATTCATACTAAAACAAAAATATATAATTATTGGACCCATACTTCAGTTCTATGATATCTACCAGTACACCATAATAATCAATCTCTTCTTCTCTTTCATATCCTGTTGTAGCAATTTCACTATTCTGGATCTATCATTACATCTCAAGCTTTCTTGTGTGAAATCTCATTCCTCCAATGATACAGGATATGTAGTGATTAATCCTTCGATCGGGACCACATGCTAAATCATGCAACTCATCGATCGCACCCACTTCTTTATTGAAATACTTATGTTTCATCTACATCATAAGATAAAAAATTATATTGGTTCAAATAATATTATTTATAAGTAAATAAATAACATATCACTAATGCAACTTACAAGATCACCAAATCATTTTGCAAATTTTTTCTTATGTCGATCATCGGCATCCATATTATTCTCTCTACATAGTATACTCTTGTGCTCATTGCAAGAAGTTATGATTTTTAATTTTATATCAATATAAATTTTTTTTTAATCATTAAATAGTATGGTAAGATGATACTTACTCAATAAAATCTTTAATTTCTTCATAATTATTTAGAATATAAAAGTATACTTTGGATAGCTCGTTCACGTCTATAAATTCATATCTCCTTGCACCCATAGATCGAACCATTTATTTAAATTTAGACAACATCGGTTCATTGTCACCCCATTCACGATCTACGTTACTATCTGCATAATTGAATCTTATTTCGATATCATCAAGATACATCGAGCAGAATGTGACACACTTAGTAGCTATATATACTTTCGCTATAGATCCTTCAGGCTTTGCTTTATTGCGCACATACTTTTTTAAGATACATAAGAATCTGCAAACAAAAATAAATTTAAATTTTAGAAATATATTTATATTTTATAATTAATATGATAAAGTACGTATAATTTCTTTACCTTTCAATAGGATATATCTATCGATAATATACCGATCTGATCAAAAGAGCTTCTTTTAAAAGATGAACAGCCAGATGCACCATAACATCAAAAACTGATAGTGAAAATTTTTTTTATAACTTATAAAGAATGAGTACGATATCCTTCTCTGATCTCTCAAATAAGTTAATCTTCAATTTTTGATAACACAGTTTTTGGAAGAACACTCCCAGCTCAATCAATGCAATTTGACCATCACCATGCAAATAGCAATGCACGACCACAGGAAGCAAACGTTGCATCATCACATGGGAGTCATGACTTTTCATGCCGAAGATATTGCCGTCGTTGTTCTCAACACACCACAATACGTTTGAAGCGTATGCATCAGAAAATTTTACGATTTTGAACCATCCACAAAATTTTTTTTTCCTCTCCAAACAGTGAATAACATGCGGGTGGCATAAAAAATCTCTTACTTCGATGAACTAAATGCAACTCTAATCGGATTTTCATTTACTGCAAATCAAGATGAGCTTTTGTACCATCTTTTACTTTTTCTGAAATATTCAATATAGTACCAATGATATTATCATAAATATTTTTTTCAATATGTATTACATCCAGATTACGACAAAGTAGTAGCTGCTTCCAATACGGTAGTTCAAAAAAGATGCTTTGCTTCATCTAATTTAGCTCAGCTTCAGTATGCTTCCGCTTGCGAGTACCCGATATTTTTCTAAATTGGACATTTTCAATGACTTCAAGTTGTTCTAAAATTTTTGCTCCACTTAACTCCTTAGGTGGCGGACGCCGATCAGACTTACCATCAAAATATTGATTATAACGGATCCTCCAAGAATGATTAACAGGAAGAAACCGCCGATGACCCATGAAACATATTTTCCATCCGTGCTTTAAATGCAAGGAGGATGCATCCCTATTGCATATTGGACATGCAAGATATCCTTTGGTGCTCTATCCAGATAAATTTTCATATGCCGAAAAATTATTTATAGTCCATAGAATAGAAGCATGTAACTTAAAATTATTTCGACTCACAGAATCATGTTTGTACCATATTTTTCGATAACTCCTTCAGATCATCAATTAAAGGTCATAAATATACATCAATTTCATTATCTGGTGCTTTCGGACTCGAAATCAATAGTGACATAAAAATAAATGGTTCTTTCATGCACTTCCAAGATGACACATTATATACAACTAGCATCACAAGCCACATACTGTAAGAGGTACTCAGATTGCCAAAGGGATTAAATCCATCTGTCCCTAGATCAAGTTGGATATTGCACGGGTCACTCGCAAAGTGCGGATGCTTTGCATCAAAGTCTTTCCACACTAAAGAGTCGGTCGGGTGGCTAAGTATGTTCTCCTCCAAAACCACTGCTCATAATGCCATCTTATTTCTTCAGCTGTCTTTGTGGACATATACAATCTTTGAAGTCTTAAAATCAATAAAAAATATCTCAAAATCTTTTGAGGTATCTTCTTTGCTTTTCTAATATTGGTTTTGTATCTAGGCTCACCGCATTTCAGACATTCAGTTGCTTGTTCGTTATCCTTATAAAATAATATGCAGTCATTTTTGCAGGCATGTATAGGAGTATAGCCAAGTTCCATTTTTTGCATGTATATTTTTGCTTCAGAATATGATTTTGAAAGTCTCTCTCTACATCGGGCAGAGCTGCTTTAATCAATGTTAAAATTTGATCAAATATTTTTGACTCCATCGGTTCACGATTTTAATATGAAGCAATTTTATCAAAAACTCTAACTTAAAAATTTTGTATAATTTGGATAGAGTAGCTCTCGTGAATTCCTTACAAGCTTTGCAAACTGTTCTGAAGTCCCCTCTACCTCAAGCCGGATATTATGTTCATGATCAGAATTGCTTTCAGATGCAGCAGTATTCATGCGTACATTTGAACAAGCACCTTGATATAAATCATCTATTAATTCTCTAATACCACTATGTTCGATAGATCCAGCAACATCATTATCATCTTTAGTATCATCATCGTCGAGCACCACTTCATTCGGATCACCCTCCCCATACCATATCCAACAAGTATACTTCTTATCCATACCATATTGTAGCAGATGCTCCTCAACAAGTGTTATGTGACGATATACCATATGACACATCTCTTACATGGACACTTTATTTGACTAGCACTGTCAGCCTTATGCCGTGCAAAGTCAATGAAATCTAGAACTTCTTTTCGATATTCAGGCAAAAAAATATCTCTAGCATTCATCCAATTTTTATTGATATTTATCTAACAACAAACACAAAATCATTAACAACCAAAAAAGAATTCAGTGGTATTCTATTAAAATTCTATTTCGGATTGAATCGTGTTTCGAATTCTAGCCAAAATTTCTATCCGGATCCAGATCCGGATCACTGATACAAAATAACACATATTAAGAAACACATGCAGACTGAACATTAACACAGAAAATGTGTTACATCAACTTAATAAAGTAAAAATACATGATCCTATCCTTTTCAAATCATTACTAATAGGTGTGGCCCTATCCCTTTCAGAAAAGTAATAATCTCATTATTGTTATTAGTAGAAATTTTATCTCATTTTGGTAGAAATTTCGGTAGCATCTCCCCATGGTTCTCTAAGTGTATGATGTGGATATGGTGCTCATGCATCCTATCCACCATATATCCGAAGAATAATGGATAGATAACTACTGAATATCATATAATGAAATGAAATATCAACTATTAACAACAATAATATTATTACTTTTTCAAAAAGTTCGAATACGGGACATCCAAGTTTCGATCTCGATGAAGATCGAAACTTGAACGAAAATCTACGACCCAATATAATTTAAGTACCATCTTTGAACGTATATTCGAAGATGAATTTCTAATTTATCAAAAAAGAATAACTTCGTATTGAAATTTCTTCATCAGAAATTTCAATAGAGTTTTTTCTAAAATAAAAATATTTTTTTATTTATAATTTCAGCAGCATACAAAACAGCATATAAAATAATTTAATTATAACAAGTAAAAGTAATGTGCATTGTGTTGGTGAAAAAATAATTAGTCAAATAATTAAATACTTTCAGCAGTAACACTAAAAAATAATATGCAATAATTATAATAATTTTAGCCCAGTCCGACCAGGCCCAACCCAAAACCGACCCAACCCGACCCGATCCTGACCCATCCCGACCCCGACCCCGACCAGTCCCGGCCCCACCCGACCTATCGGACCGCCCCAGCCCCGTCCTCATCCCCGGACCCATCCCCGATGGCCCCGGCTTGACCTGAAACTGACCTGATCGGGACCCGACTCTGGCCTAACCCAACCCGACCCGACCTGACCCGGCATGCCTCACCCCGGCCCGGCCTCAACCCGACCTGCCCCATCCCTGGACCCTTCCCCGAAGGCCCCGACCCGATTCGAAACCGACCCGGCCCGAACCCTACCAGACCCGACCCAGTCCCATCCTGGCCCGACCCGCCCCAGCCTGGCCCAGACAAAAACCGACCCGACCCGACCCACCCTGACTCCACCCGACCCGCCCCAGCCCGACCTGACCCGGCTCGGCCCAGCCCAACTCGAAAATGACCAGGCCTGGCCCAGCCCCGTCACAGTCCCAGCTCAGCCCAATCACAACCCAACCCAGCCCAGCCCAGCCTGACCCGAAAACGACCAGGCCTGGCCTGGCCCCGTCACGGACCTGGTTCGGCCCAGTCACAGACCCGACCCGGCTCGGCCCATTCGGGACCTAGCTTGGACCCGACTCGGCCCTGCTCGAGCCTCGGACTTGGCTCGACCATGGCCACGGTCATGGCTTGGCCCAGACCCGGCCCGACCATGGCCACGGTCATGGCTTGGCCCAGACCCGGCCCGGCCCAGCCCCGACCCCTACCTGTCGGACCCAGCCCGCCCTCCACATCCTCGGCCTAGGCCTGCCGAACCCGGCCTGCAGGCCCCGCGGTGCCCGCCCGTAGGCCTCGTAGCCCCGGACCACCGTCCCCGGCCCGCCGTCCCCATCCCTGGCCCCGACCCACTGGACCCATCCCAGGCCCTGGGTCGTCAGACCCGGTCAGCATGCCCTGCTGCCTCGGCCCACCATCCCCGGCCTAGACACGCTGTCCCCGGCCCCGGCCCGCTGGCCTCGTCCCGATCCCCGTCCCCGTCCCCGGCCCGAACCCCCCCAAAAAAAAGTAATAAAACTCACCTCGATGGCGGTGCTGGCGACGGTGACGGCGGAGCGAACGGTGACGGCGACGATGGAGTGAATGGTGACGGCAGCCGAACAGGGGGAGAGATGCTGGACATCGGGGGGAGCACGAGAGAATGCCGAGTGAGGGCGGGAGGGGGCAACGAGGAAGAAAATAGGTTTCAGATGGGACATGACGGGACGCGGGGTATTAGCAATGAAAATTTTCATCACTAATAATTAATTTTTATCATCAGTAATTTAAACAAAAAAATAAATTTGCAACGAAAACTAAATTTTTCATCTCTAATAAGTTTATTAGCGGTGAAAAAATTTTTTGTTGCTAATAGTTCCTGCTAAAAAAAAATTCCCCGCTAAAAAAAAATTTTCTCTAAAAAATATTATTTACGATGAAAATATAACATTTCATCGCTAATAGTCCCTGTCAAAAATTTTTTGATAAAAAAGTTTTATTTACGATGATTATTTTCATCGCTAATTACGTTATTAGCGACGAAATTATCTTCTGTCGCTAATGATTACTAAATTTTTTTTTTCATTTATAAATTTTTTATAAGTAATTATATGATGCTCACGTAATAAAATTTTTTTAGATTCAACTGACAAGATAGACGGCAGGACCATATTGATTCACTGAAAGCGAGTTCAAAGATTTGACTGCAAACTTTTTAACTCAAGGCTTCATGCGAAAAATGATGATATTTGAGAGGTCAAAAAAGTACCTTGCTTTTTTCTTCTATGATGTTGTTGTTTAGGAAGTATGTGACCACATTCATCTGATGTTGTTGTTTAGGAAGTATGTGACCAAGTTCATCCAGCCCTTTTTTTTGACCCACACGGTTGAGACCATATCTATCTTTAAATTTTCATAGAATGTTAATACTTCCGTAGCCTATTTCTCAAGCATCACATATTTTATCCTGCTTATTTAAATTTTGTAGAACTCATATTATGTTTAGGTTTAATGAGACCTACATAAAAAATGAGCTAAATTTGGATCTGATCCTGTCTAAGAGACTTAATGGAGCCATCGACAAATAGAACCAGGCCTCTTTAGCACTAGAGCCCAGATATGGGGTGCAAAATTTTTTCTTGATTTACTGCCATGTCACCCTTTTTATTTTATTTTTGTTTATTAACTAAAATAGATGGAAGACCAACCAAAATCGAGCAGAAGTATGATTCAACTAGGGGTGTCAATGGATCAAATTGTGTTTGGTTTATATGCAGGTGGAAGTAGGTTCGACCCATACCCCACATATACTTTTCCTTCATCCATATCAGCTCATCAACCTTTCTAAATTTTTATTTATTACTTATGTGTATAACTAAGAAATAAAATAAAATGAGATTTTCAAAGATCACAAGCAACAAAATTAAGATTTTTCTTTAAATATATCATTATAAATATAATAAATATAAAATTTAGTATATATGATAATTATGAACCAACTAATGATAAAACTAGATAAAATGCAGTCACATATTCTAAAATGTCTTGGCCCACTCTATCCATCATTCTTGTAAACTTTTAATTTTAATATTTACTATTTTTTTATAAGTTATTTATAATTTTTTTTATGATAAAAATTTTTATTATTTTTTTAAATTATATCTGGCATTTTAAGTATGATTCCAATAATTTTCTTATATTACTACATATTCATATTAATATTTTACATACTTTTATTTTATGCATATTATTTTTTAAAACTATCTTATATTTTTTATAAATATAAAAAAATTTACTATAATATATATCCTTCTATAGAAAAGTTTTTTTAAATTTTTAAAATTTTTAAAGCATTAGCGATGAAATTTTTCATCGTTAAAAACTATTTTAATGATAGAAATTTTTTTTACCATCGCTAATAGTTTAGTTTTTAAAATTTAAATTTTTTTATTTTTCAAATATTCATGATGAAAGATATATGTCATAAATAAGTAATGATTTTACTATGGTAATTTGATTTATCATCGTAAATAGTTGATTATTTATGATGAATAAATTTTATCATAAAATATCTTTTATTTTAAAATTTTTAAAATATATTTATTTGCAATAGAATATACGTTTCTGTCGTAAATAAGTAATATGAGTGATAAAACGTATTTCATCGTAAATATTCTGTAATTTTTAAATTTTTAATTTTTCTAATTATTTATAAAAAAATTATTTATTGGTGACAAAAAATTTTTTAAATCATAAATACCTTACTTTTTAAATTTTTTAATTTTTTTTCATTTTTTAGGTATTAGCGATGAAAAATTTCATCGTAAATAGTTGATAATTTATGATGAAAAAAAAATTTCCATCATAAATATTTTAATTATCTACGATATTACTTTTTTCATCATAAATAATCCATATATTTTAAAATTTTAAATTATCTAATTTTTTAAAATATTAACGATGAAAATTTTCATCGTTAATAATCGTTATTTGTGATACAATATGTATTTTCATCGTAAATAATTAAGTCATTTGCGATTGAGACTTACGTCATAAATAATTAAAATTATTTAATTTTTTATTTTTTTTTAAATATTAGTGATGAAAATTTTTAGTCGTAAATAAGAATAATTGCCGACAGAATTGAACTTTTTATCGTAAAAAAATTAATTATTACCGATGAAAGATTTATCGTCGCTAATATTTGGATATTTATAATTTAATTTTTTTTATTTACGATAAAAGTATTCATAAAAAATAAGCTCTTTATTACGATGAAACTCTTTTTTCATCGCTAATATTTTTTATTTATGATGAAAATTTATAATCATCGTAAATATTTTTTATTACCGACGAAAATTTTTTTGCATCGTGGATACGATTATTTACGATGTTAATATTTTTCATCAAATTCATCGCTAAAACTCTCTTTCTTTGTAGTGCTATTTTAATTATGAGAGTCCTATTACAGCAAGAAAGAAAAGTCTGGCCCGAATTATGTAAGAGAAGGAGCAATTCTTTTTGCACCATGTGCGGTGCAGAAAATCACGCATCGCACGTGGTGATTCACTCACATGCAGGTCTGGGGACGTCAGTGGAAATTTTTTTTTCTTTTTTTGCTGGCTCTGCATGAGAGCGAATCACCGCATACGGTGCATAAAGAATTTCGCATAAGAGAAGACCAAGCAAATAAGACATGCCCTACTTTCGTAATTCTTCCATTTTTTTTTAGTTTTTTTTTACGAAATTCGAGTTGAATTAGTTGAGAAAAATCTTTCTTTTCACCAATCAGATCGGTAGGCATCCAAATCAATTTGGCTATATAACAAATATAGGAACATGACTATAGAACCAAATATTCAAAAGAAAGTTTTCAATTCAAATGAGGAATTTGGCAATAGATAAAATAGTAAGGGCTTTATTTGAAGCCTTGACTATAGTGGGCATCTTCGCTCTCATTACCTCAAAAACTAGGGAAGAGGAAGAAAGCAGTCACACTTGAAAAGTCCCAACAATATTGTAAACCTATCTCTTAACCTAACAATAGTTATAACCTCTTCATTTGGAGTATCCGTAAGAACACTAGTATAGCCTTATCAATAGTCACATGTAAGATGATGGTAAAATTAATTAAAGACATTAGATACATATATCCAGAAGAAGTTAAAGTTGCATTGCGCGCCAAGAGATGTGGAAATGCAGAATTTTTCATGTGATATTAAGAGAGTGGCATAGAAGAGGTTGCAAGGATGGCATGACTACTAGCTGCTTCATGGAAGAAGGTGGCATGGTGAGATGGACAGCAGCAGCACAATAGCATCTTGATTGGAGAAAGAAATTATCAACAAGAAAAAAAGAACTAGTGCAAATGAGAAGAAAACAGTAAAAGCCTATCTTGATCTTTCTCTCCACTACAAACTTATTGATTCCCTGCATGCACACATGCACACAAGCACATAAGCACATACATAAACATACCAAAAACTGTGATACTCCCATACTTGATATTGCATAGTATATATGTGATAGCCCAAAATGAAAAAAAAAAAAAAAAAAACAGGGGATGCAAAACCGGGAAGAAGACTCCCGATAGGAGTCTCCTTCTCCGGCAAAATCCGGGCTAGATCGGGACTCCTAGGACCCCACGGAGTCCTAGGACCCCCTATAAGAATACCCCTTTCCCTTGAGACCCAACATCGACCTCCTTCCTCTCTCTTTCTCTCCGTTTTTCTCGATCGAAGGCCGCGGACATCGGTTGATTTCTCGCCGTGATTGCTGCCGACGAGGTCTCCGGAGGCTGAGGTAAGTTTTCCTCTTCCTCCCCTCTTTCTTCTCCTTCCTCCTGTGCATTTGTGTGCGGCTGCCGGCGACGAAAGTCGCCGATTTTCGGTTGGGAAAGACACCCTGTTTTGAGCTCTTTTCCTTGAATTTTCCGGCGCCGGCGATCGGAATTGATCGCCGGCCACCCTCCTCCATGATCGGGGGAGTGATTTCCGTCGGTCGCCGGCCTCCGCCGCGGCGGCCGTGGCCCGAATGGCTGGTCAAGGCCGGAGAACCCCCACCGTCCCCTGTTCGGCTTGGAAGGAACCAAGGAAAAAGAAGAAGAAGAAGAAGAAGAAGAAGAAGAAGAAAAAGAAAAGAAAAGAAAAGAAGAAAAAAGAAGAAAAAGAAAAGAAAAGAGAAAAAAAAAAGAAGAAGAAAAAAAGAAAAGAAGAAAAAGAAAAGAAAAGAAAAGAAAAAGAAAAAAAAATAAAAAATAAAAATAATATATATATATTTATTTATATATATATATATGTATGAACAAATAAATAAATAAATAAATAAATAAATAAATAAAAAAAATTGAAATTGATGAGAGAGAGAGTTTCTCTCTCTTCTCTCAGTCTGAACCCTAACTTTCTCTCTCTGGAATTGGACTTTCTCTCTCTACTTTCTCTCTCTAGAATTTTCTCTCTCTAGCTTATTTTTCTCTCTCTTGATGGATTTCTCTCTCTAAAGTTATCCTTCTAAGATTAGCATAGGGGAAGGCTTCATCTGATGATTCTGATCGAGTTTAGAGACGAGTCTGATTTTAAGCGAAATTTTAATTTTGGAATTTGTTAGATTTAATTTTGAATTAAATTAATGTAAAAATATAATTTTGGATAATAGGTGCGGAAGAATCTACTAGAAGTTAGTCGATCCATTCGTTCAGTGCTCCGTGAAAGGTAAGTAATGAATCATCTTCTCGAGATATTCCATATTTATTCTGAAAATAAATAATTATTCTCTAAAATTATGCATGATTTATGAAATTATGTTTTGAAAGAAAAGTGCTTTTGAAATGTTATGGTATATCGATTGATGCACATGTTTAGTGAAAGATTATGATATATATTGTGGTACTAAGTGTTTTGATATAGATCGGATTTATGCTCTCAGCCTAACTATGTTTCAGTGGGCCCCGCCAATGGGATTATACGTTGGTACTTTATGGACCCTGCCAGTGGGGGTTGTGCGCTGGTATTTCTGGACCCTGCCAGTGGGGGTTGTGCGCTGGTATTCTGTGGACCCCGCCAATGGGGGTTAAACGTTGGTCATAGTCGAGGCTGTTGAGTTACGAGTGTTTTGAATCAAATAGGATTTATGATTATATTATGTGTGAATTTTTGAAAATATTGGATTTGCATTAAATCAGCATGAAATATATTTTTATGTTAATTGCTGCATTATTCTTGAAAATTATATAATATCTGAAATGTCTGGTTGAGATATTTGTTACTTACTGGGCTGTCTAGCTCATTACCTTTCTTGTTATTTTTCAGATTCAGATAATTAATTTCGAGCGTGGGAAGAAATATTGGGACAGAGCTTTTAGAGGCGAGATTAGCATTGTCAACACTTCATTGAACTTAGATCTATTGTTAGCAAAAAATTTATTGGATGTAAGACATTTGATTTAATTACTTGAATTACAGTTGAATAATAATTATTTGAATTTATTCCGTTGCGATGCATTGATATCGTGATGAGATGCCTTGCATGCTTATGGAGAGAGTTCTTCATGAGTATGCGGCGGTTGCCGCGACCCTCGATTCACAATCTCGGGTCGGGGGCGTGACAATTAATATGGTATCAGAGCATAAGTGGATAAATTATGACACATAGAATTTGACACAGTATGAGTGTAGGTGGGTAAACATTAGGAATATTGGGACGTTAAAGTATGAGCATCATAATAATAAAAATATCAAAAGTTCAGAGAGCAGTAGACAATAAGACTCAACAGATTGATGGTGAGCCGTGCTCCAGATGTGGCAAAAAATCATGCAGAAAATGATTGCTATTGGAGTATCGGTGCTTGTTTCAAATATGGTCAGATGGATCATAAAATTGTTAGCTGCCCGCTAAATATAGAAAATCAAGTTGGTCAAAGAACTCATGAAGGACAACATAAGGGTGGCGGATAGATTTCTAAAACCCAGGGAAGAGTTTATGCGCTTACTCAACAGAATCCACAGGCTTCCAATACAATGGTGACAGGTATGAAAAATTTCGAGGTCGAAATTTTTTTTTAGGGGTGAAGAATGTGATAGCCCAAAATGAAAAAAAAAAAAAAAAAAACAGGAGATGCAAAATCGGGAAGAAGACTCCCGATAGGAGTCTCCTTCTCCGGCAAAATCCGGGCTAGATCGGGACTCCTAGGACCCCACGGAGTCCTAGGACCCCCTATAAGAATACCCCTTTTCCTTGAGACCCAACATCGACCTCCTTCCTCTCTCTTTCTCTCCGTTTTTCTTGATCGAAGGCCGCGGACACCGGTTGATTTCTCGCCGTGATTGCCGCCGACGAGGTCTCCGGAGGCTGAGGTAAGTTTTCCTCTTCCTCCCCTCTTTCTTCTCCTTCCTCCCGTGCATTTGTGTGCGGCTGTCGGCGACGAAAGTCACCGATTTTCAGTCGGGAAAGACACCCTGTTTTGAGCTCTTTTCCTTGAATTTTTCGGCGCCGGCGATCGGAATTGATCACCGGCCACCCTCCTCCATGATCGGGGGAGTGATTTCCGTCGGTCGCCGGCCTCCGCTGCGGCGGCCGTGGCCCGAATGGCTGGTCAAGGCCGGAGAACCCCCACCGTCCCCTGTTCGGCCCGGAAGGAACCAAGGAAAAAGAAGAAGAAGAAGAAGAAGAAGAAAAAGAAAAGAAAAGAAAAAGAAAAGAAAAGAAGAAAAAAGAAGAAAAAGAAAAGAAAAGAGAAAAAAAAAAAAAGAAGAAGAAAAAAGAAAAGAAGAAAAAGAAAAGAAAAGAAAAGAAAAAGAAAATAAAAAATAAAAAATAATAATAATATATATATATTTATTTATATATATATGTATGAACAAATAAATAAATAAATAAATAAATAAAAAAATAAAAAATTGAAATTGATGAGAGAGAGAGTTTCTCTCTCTTCTCTCAGTCTGAACCCTAACTTTCTCTCTCTGGAATTGGACTTTCTCTCTCTACTTTCTCTCTCTAGAATTTTCTCTCTCTAGCTTATTTTTCTCTCTCTTGATGGATTTCTCTCTCTAAAGTTATCCTTCTAAGATTAGCATAGGGGAAGGCTTCATCTGATGATTCTGATCGAGTTTAGAGACGAGTCTGATTTTAAGCGAGATTTTAATTTTGGGATTTGTTAGATTTAATTTTGAATTAAATTAATGTAAAAATATAATTTTGGATAATAGGCGCGGAAGAATCTACTAGAAGTTAGTCGATCCATTCGTTCAGTGCTCCGTGAAAGGTAAGTAATGAATCATCTTCTCGAGATATTCCATATTTATTCTGAAAATAAATAATTATTCTCTGAAATTATGCATGATTTATGAAATTATGTTTTGAAAGAAAAGTGCTTTTGAAATGTTATGGTATATCGATTGATGCACATGTTTAGTGAAAGATTATGATATATGTTGTGGTACTAAGTGTTTTGATATAGATCGGATTTATGCTCTCAGCCTAACTATGTTTCAATGGGCCCCGCCAATGGGGATTATACGTTGGTACTTTGTGGACCCTGCCAGTGGGGGTTGTGCGCTGGTATTTCTGGACCCTGCCAGTGGGGGTTGTGCGCTGGTATTTCTGGACCCTGCCAGTGGGGGTTGTGCGCTGGTATTCTGTGGACCCCGCCAATGGGGGTTAAACGTTGGTCATAGTCAAGGCTGTTGAGTTACGAGTGTTTTGAATCAAATCGGATTTATGATTATATTATGTGTGAATTTTTGAAAATATTGGATTTGCATTAAATCAGCATGAAATATATTTTTATGTTAATTGCAGCATTATTCTTGAAAATTATATAATATCTGAAATGTCTGGTTGAGATATTTGTTACTTACTGGGCTGTCTAGCTCATTACCTTTCTTTCTATTTTTCAGATTCAGACAATTAATTTCGAGCGTGGGAAGAAATATTGGGATAGAGCTTTTAGAGGCGAGATTTAGCATTGTCAACTTCATTGAACTTAGATCTATTGTTTTATTGTTAGCAAAAATTTTATTGGATGTAAGACATTTGATTTAATTATTTGAATTACAGTTGAATAATAATTATTTGAATTTATTCCGCTGCGATGCATTGATATCGTGATGAGATGCCTTGCATGCTTATGGAGAGAGTTCTTCATAAGTATGCGGCGGTTGCCGCGATCCTCGATCCACGAATCTCGGGTCGGGGGCATGACAATATATACTGGGGTCCATGGATCTCCTAGAGAGAGAAAGAGAGAGAAGGGAGAAGAAGAAGAGAGAGAGAAGAAAGAGAGGAGAGATGCTTTACCATCTCTCTGAGATGGGGAAGGAGAGGCCACAGGCTCATGGTCGATGGCTGGAGCTAGTGAACAACCAGTAGAGGTGACCAACCGACGTGAAAAAAATCCAAGAATATCATCGAAACAAGGAATTTACTTAGCTTTATTTTGGGCATTAGGTCATGCATTGGTGGCCACAATTTCCATCATGTGGGATTGTAAGAGGCCGAGGAGCTCAACCAGGTTCCTATATCAAGAGGCAACAATAGGGCCGGTGGCCAAATAAAGGGAGAGAAATTAAGTAAATCAAGAGGAAAATTGGGCGATTCTTTTTGGTCATTTTCCAGCAATAATTCAAGGCTTAAAAGATAGAGTAAGCAAGAAAAAGGAGAATCAAAGCTTTATCTTGGCTGTGATGAGCAGCACAATCCTGATTTTTTGTGGCCACAATAATGGGATGCATCGAACTCTAGTGGGAGAAAGAGGGGACAAGATGGGTTGTACTTGGTTATGGAGAGTCTTGGAAGGCTATAGAGGTATTTTTATAAAGGAGCCCTAGGGCTTTGCCTGAATTCGATGGCTCTAGGACTCCAATTCCATTCGGAGTCTTCAAAAAGGAAGAAGACTCTCTCCGAGAGTTTTCTCCTACTTGTCACATGTGAAGCACACATAGGGCTAGCGATCGACCAAAAATAGGTCGGGCCGGTCAAGTAGATGAGCCCCTAACTAGACCTTCACGAACATGGTCTTACTTATTGATCTTATTTATTGATGCCATAGAAAAGGCTAGTTAAACCTAGGGCTGGAAATGAGCTTGAGCTAGGCTTGGGCATATCATTGGCATATCATGGGCTGGAAATGAGAGAGAGAGAGAGATGAATGCAAGGTAGATAGGCATAGCTTGTGATTGGCTTGTCTATATTTTGAGTATAAAATTCTAGTTTAAGTTCAGCTAGTTTATCACAAAGCCAAGCCTCTATATAGTTTGATCCTATGTGGAGGGATTCTATCTATTCGGCTACAAATTAGCTATACATGCATTTAGAGTGTTGGACTTAATGGTTTGTGAAAGCTCAGAAGCTAGAACCAAAGCAAGAATGGGAAGGACTAATGTCTCTTTTCTCATTAATTTTTTCGTACCCTCATCTGCTTGTATGGTAAGAGTAGAACTAATTTTTAAACTAAACCTTTTCTGGGTTTTAATCAACTTCAGAGCCTGCATGGAGTTTTTTACAAGATTAGACTAAAAATCCAATAGAATTTATAAATTGGGCTTACACAACTAGTAAAATCATAGGTTATATATTGGGTTAGGCCTATATTCATAAACAACGTAGAGATAGCTTTAGAGTGGGCTGATCTAAATTCCAGAGAGAGAAAAATTCTCATGAGATTTTTTTCTCCCTGTAGATTTGGGCCGGTTCACTCCAAAATTATTTCTGGATATATTATTTAGCCCAGCTTGTAGAACATAATATTTTTGATTGTAAGGGTGCAATCCATAAATTCTATAGAATTTTCAGCCTTAAGTTTTATTCTGATCCCTTTTTGTTAAAAAATAATAAAAGACCATGTTCTATGCCAATGCCGTCACGTCCTTTTGGAACAAAAATGAAGGCACATTTGGTGATGACTGAGTACCAAATGGGTCACATGCAAAACGCCTCTAGCAAAAATCCCTCCCCTGTTCAAGATACAGACAGCCCACAAAGACGTCACCTGATTTCATCTGCGAAGTGGGTATGGCTAGAAGATGAGTGAAAGGAGACCGGGAAAGTGGGACCTTTCAAGTTTCAACTACTCTGACTCTGACATTTTTGCTGCCAACCACTGATCTTAAGTACATATCCAAAAGAGATAGACGTCACCTGATTTCATCTACGAAGTGGGTATGGCTAGATCCAAAAGAGATAGACGTCACCTGATTTCATCTATCCAAAAGAGATAGAAACATCTTCACCTTTTCTATTCGAGTCAGAGGAGAAATCCGACTCCGATTTCTCTCTGACCACGCAGGAGGAGTTTCAGAGTTTTTTACCTGTCAGATGACAAACGGTCTATCCGCTCGTTGCTCTACTTCTTTCTCCATTCAATAGAGATTCATAATCTCAACAACTCTTGAATGTGTAAGTCATTATTCCTCAATAACTGGAGCACGTCCCTGTGACTACTACTCTCTGACGAATGGCGCATGTTTTTGAAGATGATAGGTAGCCATCTTCATCTATATAACTCTACTCTCCAAAATCCTCCAAATAAGTGAATACTTACTTCGCATACTTTTCCCCAGAGATTGATTTCATGAGATTGGATCTTCCTACTCCACAGAACTCTGAACTTTCCTTACTCCATTCTTGAGATTTCTGTTCCCCACCCAGCATCCTCCATCTTCCAATCCCCACTCTCTGACATAAGCTTTCCATACTTTGTACTCGACACTATTGGTAAACTCCATCTAAAAACTTTGATCTTTTTTATTTACTATCATGAGAGATTGACTTAAGTATTAGAGGGTTTATATTGGGGAACCCCCCAACACGAGGAATTTTCTGTCCTAATTTGATAATTTTGCAAGATCTGACTCAAGGAATCGACCGAAGATCCGACACTGTCATCCAACTTGAAAAATCTCGATCAACTATCCTGCAGCCATCACTCTCTTTTGATTCCATTTCAGCAGTCCAAGTCAGTTCGACTTCCTGACAGCAATAGTTTCTAGACACTAAACATATGTCTTCTATGGTTTCTGGTTCACCATTTCAGCAAAAAAATAGACAACTTACTACACATCAATAGGTGCGGAGTATTGCCGGGATCCAAGTAGGATTTCTGTTGCTCTATACCAGAGTGTCACTCTTTGGAAAGAGCATCCAAAGAGAGATGAGTAACAGTACACTTATACCACAAACAAAGAAACATAATCAAACAGTCATACATGCATACCTACATGCATACATATATGCACGCGCGCGCACATATATATACACACACATACATATACATACATACATATATATATACACATATATATATATATATGTATATGTATGTGTGTGTGTATATAAGGGAAAAAAATAGTGCTACAGCACAGTCCGTTAAGATCTTGTGCATATATATGTGCATGCAAATGCATTTGTAAGGAGTGAATGTCAGACTCTTGAATTGCACTCATAAAATAAAAAAAAAAAAAAAAAAAAAAAAAAAAAGCATCTACAACAAAAAAAGAACAATACATGTAAATAGCACTCCTAAAATGCACCTAGTCCAATAAGATCTTGAGACACTTTGGTTAATTTATGAATATTATTTAATCATATTTATATAGAAACATAAATATATAAGTAATTAATACATGCAGAATTATGAAGACTATGATATTGATTAATAAATATAAAATCATAAAGGCTATAAAATTAATTAATAAATATAAAATTATGAAGGCTACTACGTTAATTAATATGTTTGAATTCTTTCATATTCTTTTTGCTTATATCCTCCTAAATATGAAAAATCACGTAAATATTCTTGCAAAGTTACTATTAACATGTATACCCTTAAAAAAATATATATATTTGTATATCTATCCATTAAAGATATTTTGGTCATTTTAATTTAATACCGTTAATTTTTTAATAGTATTAAATGGAGTGGGTACATGCACAAAAAAGAATAAAAAAAAATATTTAAGTATTTTAGAAGTGTATATATATAAATATCAATTTTGAGAGGGTATTAATGAAAAATTCAATATTTTGGAGGGTATACATATAATAATTTTGAAAAAATTTTAACTTTTAAGTTTTTTTTAAAATATTAATACCAAGGAAGATGTGGCAAAATAGAAAATCCGCCGCATAATTTTTTTTGCCGGGTGCCTGGCCGTTGTTGGAGAAATTATTTCACGGAGCATGTCCAAGTGGATCGGGGCAAATCGCCAAGCATATGCACGGTGGATTTTGCGTAATCGGGGATTGGTGACATACAACGGATAATGTGGCGCGTTATCCACCGTGGGATTTGGCGTGACCCATTGGACCAGGTCCAACCAATAATTAGATGTTTTTTTTTTTTCGGCCACTGCGTGCGCTCCATCTGTCACGTACCCACCAGCCGTACCTACCGCTGACCTGGTGCTTGCTACCGTTACGCCTCCATCTTTTCTAAGACGGAGATGCGGTAGTTTCCCAAGTGGATCGCGGCAAATCTCCATTTGCACGGTGGATTTTGCGCAATCGAGAATTGGTGAAATACAACGGCGCGTTATCCACCGTAGGATTTGTCGTTATGGCCTCCCCGGGCCATAAATATCCCACGCCTCAACGCTCCAACTCAAAAATTGGAGTCCTCTCAAAGCATCGGTCTTTTAAACCGGGAAAGGAATAGGTATGCGAGCTCCTCACCTTCCATGCTCTCCTCTTTCGTATATGCAGATCCTTTTGTGAGCCTATTTGATGTTTTTATGTTATCTATCAGGATCTTTTTAGCTTGAGAATTTGAGATGATCAAATCTCTATTTATTTGGTTCCCAAAGATTGTTTCTTTGAGACTCCATCCCGGAGCTTCATCTCAAAGCATTGGTCTTTTTCCTTCTTGTAAACTTGGAAGGGAATGGGCATGTGAACTCGTCATCTTCCATGCTCCTCTTTCGTATAGGCAGATCCTTTTGTGAGTCTATTTGATGTTTTTATGTTATTTATCAGGATCTTCTTAGATTGAGAATTTGAGATTATCAAATCTATATTTATTTTTTCCCAAATTTCATGGAGACAGATTGTTTCTTCATAATTTACACATATATACATACATACATACATACATACATACATGAATGTATGTATGTATGTATCACTACTTAATTACTAATATAGCTGTTTGTTGACTATGATGCCTAATGAAATGTTTGTGAGGTTTAGAGTTTGAATAGGTTGCCTTTTCTTTCATCCTGCACATGGTATATTATTCATGTCTCATTTATTTTGGTTTTCTCTTACGACTAAATTATCTTTTTCGATTCCCTTTAATTTCCGATCAAGTTCTGGTGGTCATGGGACTACTATTTTCTTTTTATCGATTTATGATTTCATGTTTTACCTAGGTGAAATGGTCCCTGGTAGTATGTTTTTCTCGGTATTTACTAGTTCACAATTGATTTCTTTTCAAAAAATATATTTTTGGGCATTTTTATCATAGATAAATGTATGGATATTTAAAATAATTAATAATTTTTTAAAAAAAATTAAAATTATTTAATTTGTAGTTTTTGATGTTAAAAATAACATACTGAATTTTCATTAAATTGAAATATAATTGAAATATGATTAATCATTTGATCATATGATAAAATAATATTTTTTTAATATATATATATGAAAATTTTTTTTCCCTCGGCCGCTGCTGTGCCCTCCAAAAAAAAAAAAAAAAAAAAAGAAAAGAAGGTCAAAACCATAATATTATGTGAAGACCAACCAATACGTCACCGTGAAAACCGACACGTTTCCTTGCTTTCTGTTTTTTTTTTTTTAATATTTATAATTTTAAGAGGGCATGGGTCAGGGGTGACCACACCAATGCCTAATGAAATCTGTGTGACGTCTGGAGTTTGAACAAGTTGACTTTTCTTTCGTCGTGCATGTAGTATATTACTCATGTCTTATTTATTTTGGTTTTCTCTTATGATTAATCTATATAGCTCTTTGTTGGCTATAATGCCTAATGAAATGTCTGTTCGAGGTTTAGAGTTTGAATAAGTTGTCTTTTCTTTCATCATGCATATAGTATATTGCTCATGTCTAATTTATTTTGATTTTCTCTTATGACTAAATTATCTTTTTTTTTATTCTTTTTTCCTATCAAATTCCTGTGGTCCGGGAACTACTATTTTTTTTTTATTACTTTATAATTTTACATTTTATCTAGGTGATATACTCCCTTGCAGTATGTTTTTCTCGGTATTTACTAGTTCACAACTGGCTTCAGGTTGAATTTTTTTTTATCATGCATATTGTCACGCCCCGAACCCAACTCCCGGGTCGGATACGTGATGGCCGCACATTCCTTAGAACAAGTCCTAAAGAATATGCAAGACCAAAAATAAATCATTACAATCTTAACATCCATACCATTAATTTCAATAATAATTCATAAAATCTTGCATAATTACAAATTAAATTTATTCAATACTCTGATCAGGTACTATGACACTCTATCTATCCATCTGCTCACCCATAAATCTAAGCCATAGCCAATCATGAACGTCCTGTATCTCTGAGAAGAAAAGAAAGATGAAAGGGTGTGAGCTTTACAGCCCAGTAAGAATTTCCATATCACACTGATATAGTAATATAATCTGAAAATAAGAATAAGCAATAAAATATAAAATCTCATGTTCAATGTCCAGAATAATGCAAACATTCATAAATTTTCTGTCTTGTCAAAATAGATGCATCATCATATGTTAACAGGTGAAACCCCTTTTATTCAACAATTATTTCATGTCTTATCTTTCATTTCTCCTTTCATAATCACATAATTTTTAACCTTTTCTTTCTGGTTCTGGACTATCCAAGTCTATACCTCAGTCACCATCCGGATCGAATCCACTTAAAAAATCTTTCAAGACTGTCCCAGGATGAGCTCCTGGTCGGCTGTCCCACGTACCAAAGCCCGTGAGAGGCTGTCCCAGGCATGAGCTCCTGGCGGACTGTCCTAGGCATGAGCTCCTGACCGGCTGATCCACCTGTAAACCAGTGGGGGCTGTCCCAGGCATAAGCTCCTGGCGGGCTGTTCCACATGACAAGACTAGTCCATACCATATATCTTTTTCTTTTTATTTAATCATTATATGTTGATTTTATCAAATCAATTCTGACTTGCATTATGATCAATTCATATATGTCATATCCATATAATCATGCCATCAATCTTTGATACATATATATTGACATAACATACTCATGCTCAAAATCAAATAACAGTATCTTAGGTATAATAAATTCATCGATCTCAAATCCGACGATGCAAAACCAACGATGCAAGACCAACAGTAAAATAGCATAATATAATAGTGATCATGTACAGGGATTCTTATCTTTACCGGTGACTGATCCAAGCACAGAATCAATGTTCTTCTTTGATTTATGAATTTCTTTAACAAAATATTCCACTCGATATCATATGCAGTCAAGCATCTCTTCATAACCCTGATTAAATATAAAAATTACATATAGAGAAATTATCGATAATCGATCCTGATAACACAAATCAAGGACCTCTCTTAGGATTAATCAAAATTAGGATTTATCTAAGTATCTGGATCCTCCACTGATCCATAAGACTTCTAGAGAGAGAAAATTCATGAAGAGAGAAAAAATTCTAGAGAGAGAAAGTAGAGAGAGAAAATGGAGAGAGAAATCTCGTATCCTTCCGATGAAGCAATCATGGTCGAGATCATCAGAGGTCCTATTAGGATGACTCAATATGAATCAAGTGTTATAAATTTCGAATAGGATCGGACTGGGATCAGATCTACCGCATGAATTTCGGAGCAATCTCAGATCATCTTTTTTTCATCTCAATTTTATCCTAGGGTTCATGATGCAATTAGAGAGGAAGAAAAGATCCTAGAGAGACAAAATGCGTAAAGAGAGAGAAAAGTCTAGAGAGAGAATCTAGAGAGAGAAAATATAGAGAGAGAAGATAGAGAGAGGAGAGAGAAAAGAGAGAGAAAGAAGAGAGAAAGGAGAGAGAGGAAAATTCTCTCCTTCTTCTTCTTATTTTATTTTATATATTTTATTTATTTCTCTTTCTCTTTTTTTTCTTTTCTTTTTCTTTTTCCTTTTTCTTTTCTTTTTCTTTTTTTCCTTTTTCTTTTCTTTTTTTTTCTTTTTTTTTTTTTTTTTTCTTTTCTTCTTCTTCTTCCTTTCTTTTCTTTCCGCGGTTTCCTTTGGGGCAAAACAGGGCATCGTGCCCCTCCATCTCCTCTCACCCTCAAGCGGCCAAGGAGGGCCGACTCCGGCCACCCTCCGACAGCAGCCGACGACGATGCATCCACAGCCCCGGTGACAGCCCCAACGGTGGCTGTTGCCGGCGGCACACGGGGAGAAAAAAAAAATAAAACGTAAACAGGGGTGTCCCTGTTTAAGCCCGAACCGGCACCTCGCTGGCTTCCAAGCACCCCATGGCCGGAGAGACTAAACCGAAAGGGAGGAAGAAGGAACATACCTTGTTCCGGCGGCCAAAAACAGCTCCGGCGACCCCTTTTTTTTCGATCAACCACCATGGTATATCTTGAGAAAAATCTCTCAAATCCCTCGATTTACTTCAAAATTTTGTTGTAAATTCCTAAGAGAGGACGGGGGGATCTTTATAGTGGAGGTTTCCTACCCTAGCCGGACTCTTTGAGTCCGATTTTGCCGGAAATAAGAAGGAAGAAGACTCCGGCTAGGAGTCTGCCTCCTCCTCTGTGTTTTTTTTTTTTTTTAATTCTGGGTTATTACATTCTCTCCTCCTTAAAATAATTTCATCCTCGAAATTAGGTTATGTCGTTCGAGATATCTATTTCAAAGTATATATTCTTCATGTCATTCTCAAGCTTACGATAATGTCATATATATTATTTATTTCTCATGATCTTGTTATAACAAAAATTATTTGAAATCTCAAACTTATCCCTTCTTATTGATTTCTCAACTTTTTGAAGAACTGTAATATTTTGAACTTGTATTAATATACTACTATTATTTGTCTAATACATTTCACTCGAAATTCATAATTATCTCAGACTATCCTTGATAGAAAAATAAATAAAGGTCAAACATCGGACACTCTTCACAATCATCGATTTCTTTCTTCACTTGATCTTCCAACAAATTTTATATATAGACTCTCATCTTAAGAAAAATCTCAATCTTCTATATCAGTTTAAGTAACAATATTAAATTTTTTTTTTTAAAAAAAAAATATGAGATCTATGTCAGGACATTCTAAGTTTGAACTAATATCAGAACTATCAAGCTATTAATAAACTTGAGATATCTAAAATTTTTTGGCATTATCTATAATGAAACAACCTACTGATAAAAATTATCCGGCTATGATCAGATTAGATCAAAATTTATAGCATCCTTTCATTATCAATAAAATCCTTCCTTATTTGCAACTAATGTATTCCATCATAATATCTTTTGATTTAAAAAAATTAATATTTTTAATCAATTCAAAACCATCATGCTTTTGCTGCGCACTCTGATCTTGATTTATCAAATTATATAATTATATCAAAGATAAAAATATCCTTATATGTTAGATCGATCCAGGATAGATCCAACCTTCAAATTTCATATAAGACTTAGGGCAAAATCTTAAGTTTCTTTATCTTTACTACCTTCGGGTATAGCATATAAAAATTAAATCTTGATCTACTTTCTATATTTGAAATCATTGCATAGGTTTCATCACTCTTCAAGAATCTAACATATCTAGAATCAATTGGAGTTAACCTTAGATTTATCTTACAATCATTTAGATAATTTCTAAATCAATCTTCCTTTTTAAAAGAATTAATTCTAACTTGACAACTAAAAGAACTCAAGCCAACATCCTTAAATAGAATCAACTTGATTATTTCTTATAGAGCTCTCTTCATCACAACCCTTAATATTAATCGATAAATCCATACAAAATCTTATCTCTTGTATAAGTCGTTCAAAATTTAACACTAACAAGATGTCTTAGTTCAATTTAAAAATCCAAACTTGACTTGAATAATTAATACACTTCACCATCTTCAACAATCACAAGAAAAATTAAAAAAAAAAATCTAATCCAAAGATAGTAATACAAATTATTAAAGATTTCATCATAACCTGTATATCATACTCTGACAAAATAAATTTTCTTCTTTAATTTAATAACAATATCAAAATACTTTTGATCTACTTAGAAAAATAAGCTTTTGACTTGACATTCAATACAACTTGAAAGATCAAAGAATCATATTCAGAATATGATATTTTGACTAACCAAAGATTTCACCAAAATGTGTATCTCATATTCTCATAAAAAAATTTAAGTATATTTTTTTCATCTAAGATTAAGTTTCATATATGACCTTTTATGGGTTCAGTGTTTAAAAATATTTCTCTCTCATATGATGTAATTTCTTCTTAAACCATACTCTAATTAACTTCCTTTTGATAAATCTAAATTCATAATGCTCAGACAATTATTATCGAAATTAAAAAAATTATCATGATCTTCAATCATATAAATTCTACATTCTAAAATTCTCTAGTATACTCAACATAACTTATCAATACCTCCCACTTTATTCCAAGGTCAACTCTTTTCATACTTAGCTCAACCTTACTAATTAAAATCTAAGATATAACTCGTCAATTCTATTATAGATATCATATGCCACTTATGCATAAATTTCATCTTAATTTCTATTGATTCGAAATCTAAATATTGAATCTTCTCTTTTATATCTATCATGTTCCTCATGATCATAACCTAAGTTTAAATATCACTAAAGTCAAACTTTCAAATAATTATAATCTTAAGCTTAAATACCACTTAAATCATATTCTCTAATGATCATAACCTAAATTGTAATATCATTCTATTACATCCTTAATGATTATAACCTTAAACTCTGATATTATTTATCATACTCTATTGATTATAATCCCAAAGTTTTAGTATCACTTATATGACAATCCTTAGTGACCCTAAACTTTCTGTCATATCCTAATCACTTGTATCATTGTCTCCAAATAAACGTAACCTAAGCTCTAAGCTCAGATGCCACTCTGTCACATCCTACTGATCTTACATAAAGTTTTAATATCTCTTCATAATCTCTAGTAATCTTAAACCTAAGCTTTGATATTATTCTATCACATCCTAATCATTTATATCGTAAACTCCAATGATCATAACCTAAGCTCTAATATCACTCTATAATATTCTAATCACTTATATCATAATCCCTAATGATCATATCCTAAGCTCTGATACCATTTTGTCACGCCCCGAACCCAACTCCCAGGTCGGATACGTGATGGCCACACACTCCTTAGAGCAAGCCCTAAAGAATATGCAAGGCTAAAAATAAATCATTACAATCTTAACATCCAAAACATTAATTTCAATAATAATTCGTAAAATCTTGCATAATTACAAATTAAATTTCTTCAATCCTCTGATCAGGTACTATGATACTCTATCTATCCATCTGCTCACCCATAAATCTAAGCCATAGCCAATTATAAACGTCCTGTATCTCTGAGAAGAAAAGAAAGATGAAAGGGTGTGAGCTTTACAGCCCAAAAAGAATTCCCATATCACACTGATATAGTAATATAATCTGAAAATAAGAATAAGCAATAAAATATAAAATCTCATGTTCAATGTCCAGAATAATGCAAACATTCATAAATTTTCTGTCTTGTCAAAATAGATGCATCATCATATGTTAACGGTGAAACTCCTTTTATTCAACAATTATTTCATGTCTTATCTTTCATTTCTTCTTTCATAATCACAAAATTTTTAACCTTTTCTTTCTGGTTCTGGACTATCCAAGTCTATACCTCAGTCACCATCCGGATCGAATCCACTTAAAAAGTCTTTCAAGACTGTCCCAGGATGAGCTCCTGGCCGGCTGTCCCACGTACCAAAGCCCGTGAGAGGCTGTCCCAGGCATGAGCTCCTGGCGGGCTATCCCAAGCATGAGCTCCTGACCGGCTTATCCACCTGTAAACCAATGGGGGCTGTCCCAGGCATAAGCTCCTGGCGGGCTGTTCCACATGACAAGACTAGTCCATACCATATATCTCTTTCTTTTTATTTAATCATTATGTGTTGATTTTATCAAATCAATTCTGACTTGCATTATGATCAATTCATATATGTCATATCCATATAATCATGCCATCAATCTTTGATACATATATATTGACATAACATACTCATGCTCAAAATCAAATAACAGTATCTTAGGTATAAAAAATTCATCGATCTCAAATCCGACGATGCAAAACCAACGATGCAAGACCAACAGTAAAATAGTATATACATAATAGTGATCATGTACAGGGATTCTTATCTTTACCGGTGACTGATCCAAGCACAGAATCAATGTTCTTCTTTGATTTATGAATTTTTTTAACAAAATATTCCACTCGATATCATATGCAGTCAATCATCTCTTCATAACCCTGATCAAATATAAAAATTACATATAGAGAAATTATCGATAATCGATCCTGATAACACAAATCAAGGACCTCTCTTAGGATTAATCAAAATTAGGATTTATCTAAGTATCTGGATCCTCCACTGATCCATAAGACTTCTAGAGAGAGAAAATTCATGAAGAGAGAAAAAATTATAGAGGGAGAAAGTGGAGAGAGAAACCTTCGTATCCTTCCGATGAGGCAATCATGGTCGAGATCATCAGAGGTCCTATTAGGATGACTCAATATGAATCAAGTGTTACAAATTTCGAATAGGATCGGACTGGGATCAGATCTACCGCACGAATTTTGGAGCAATCTTAGATCATCTTTTTTTCATCTCAATTTTATCCTAGGGTTCATGATGCAATTAGAGAGGAAGAAAAGATCCTAGAGAGACAAAATCCGTAAAGAGAGAGAAAAGTCTAGAGAGAGAATTTAGAGAGAGAAAATGTAGAGAGAGAAGGTAGAGAGAGGAGAGAGAAAAGAGAGAGAAAGAAGAGAGAAAGGAGAGAGAGGAAAATTCTCTCCTTCTTCTTCTTATTTTATTTTATTTTTTTTATTTTTTTCTCTTTCTCTTTTTCTTTTTTTTTCTTTTCTTTTTCTTTTTCCTTTTTCTTTTCATTTTATTTTTTTCGTTTTTCTTTTCTTTTCTTTTCTTTTTTTTCTTTTTCTTTTCTTTTCTTTTCTTCTTCTTCTTCTTCTTCCTTTCTTTTCTTCCCGCGGTTTCCTTTGGGGCAAAACAGGGCATCGTGCCCCTCCATCTCCTCTCACCCTCAAGCGGCCAAGGAGGGCCGACTCTGGCCACCCTCCGACAGCAGCCGACGACGATGCATCCACAGCCCTGGTGACAGCCCCAACGGTGGCTGTTGCCGGCGGCACACGAGGAGAAAAAAAAAATAAAACGTAAACAGGGGTGTCCCTGTTTAAGCCCGAACCGGTGCCTCGCCGGCTTCCAAGCACCCCATGGCCGGAGAGACTAAACCGAAAGGGAGGAAGAAGGAACATAATTGTTCCGACGGCCAAAAACAGCTCCGGCGACCCCTTTTTTTTCGATCAACCACCATGGTATATCTTGAGAAAAATCTCTCAAATCCCTCGATTTACTCCAAAATTTTGTTGTAAATTCCTAAGAGAGGACGGGGGGATCTTTATAGTGGAGGTTTCCTACCCTAGCCAGACTCTTTGAGTCCGATTTTGCCAAAAACAAGAAGGAAGAAGACTCCGGCTAGGAGTCTGCCTCCTCCTCTGTATTTTTTTTTTTTAATTCTGGGTTATTACATTCTCCCCTCCTTAAAATAATTTCATCCTCGAAATTAGGTTATGTCGTTCGAGATATCTATTTCAAAGTATATATCTTCATGTCATTCTCAAGCTTACGATAATGTCATATATATTATTTATTTCTCATGATCTTGTTATAACAAAAATTATTTGAAATCTCAAACTTATCCCTTCTTATTGATTTCTCAACTTTTTGAAGAACTGTAATATTTTGGACTTGTATTAATATACTACCATTATTTGTCTAATACATTTCACTCGAAATTCATAATTATCTCAGACTATCCTTGATAGAAAAATAAATAAAGGTCAAACATCGGACACTCTTCACAATCATCGATTTCTTTCTTCACTTGATCTTCCAACAAATTTTATATATAGACTCTCATCTTAAGAAAAATCTCAATCTTCTATATCAGTTTAAGTAACAATATTAAATTTTTTTTTTAAAAAAAATATGAGATCTGTGTTAGGACATTCTAAGTTTGAACTAATATCAGAACTATCAAGCTATTAATAAACTTGAGATATCTAAAATTTTTTGGCATTATCTATAATGAAACAACCTACTGATAAAAATTATCCGGCTATGATCAGATTAGATCAAAATTTATAGCATCCTTTCATTAACAATAAAATCCTTCCTTATTTGCAACTAATATATTCCATCATAATATCTTTTGATTTAAAAAAATTAATATTTCTAATCAATTCAAACCATCATGCTTTTGCTGCGCACTCTGATCTTGGTTTATCAAATTATATAATTATATCAAAGATAAAAATATCTTTATATGTTAGATCGATCCAGGATAGATCCAACCTTCAAATTTTATATAAGACTTAGGGCAAAATCTTAAGTTTCTTTATCTTTACTACCTTCGGGTATAGCATATAAAAATTAAATCTTGATCCACTTTCTATATTTGAAATCATTGCATAGGTTTCATCACTCTTCAAGAATCTAACATATCTAGAATCAATTGGAGTTAACCTTAGATTTACCTTACAATCATTTAGATAATTTCTAAATCAATCTTCCTTTTTTAAAAGAATTAATTCTAACTTGACAACTAAAAGAACTCAAGCCAACATCCTTAAATAGAATCAACTTGATTATTTCTTATAGAGCTCTCTTCATCACAACCCTTAATATTAATCTATAAATCCATACAAAATCTTATCCCTTGTATAAGTCGTTCAAAATTTAACACTAACAAAATATCTTAGTTCAATTTAAAAATCCAAACTTGACTTGAATAATTAATACACTTCACCATCTTCAACAATCACAAAAAAAATTTTAAAAAAAAATCTAATCCAAAGATAGTAATACAAATTATTAAAGATTTCATCATAACCTGTATATCATACTCTGACAAAATAAATTTTCTTCTTTAATTTAATAACAATATCAAAATACTTTTGATCCACTTAGAAAAATAAGCTTTTGACTTGACATTCAATACAACTTGAAAGATCAAAGAATCATATTCAGAATATGATATTTTGAGTAACCAAAGATTTCATCAAAATGTATATCTCATATTCTCATAAAAAAATTTAAGTATATTTTTTTTTCATCTAAGATTGAGTTTCATATATGACCTTTTATGGGTTCAGTGTTCAAAAATATTTCTCTCTCATATGATGTAATTTCTTCTTAAACCATACTCTAATTAACTTCCTTTTGATAAATCTAAATTCATAATGCTCAGACAATTATTATTGAAATTAAAAAAATTATCATGATCTTCAATCATATAAATTCTACATTTCAAAATTCTCTAGTATACTCAACATAACTTATCAATACCTCCCACTTTATTTCAAGGTCAACTCTTTTCATACTTAGGTCAACCTTACTAATTAAAATCTAAGATATAACTCGTCAATTCTATTATAGATATCATATGCCACTTATGCATAAATTTCATCTTAATTTCTATTGATTCGAAATCTAAATATTGAATCTTCTCTTTTATATCTATCATGTTCCTCATGATCATAACCTAAGTTTAAATATCACTAAAGTCATACTTTCAAATAATTATAATCTTAAGCTTAAATACCACTTAAATCATATTCTCTAATGATCATAACCTAAATTGTAATATCATTCTATTACATCCTTAATGATTATAACCTTAAACTCTGATATTATTTATCATACTCTATTGATTATAATCCCAAAGTTTTAGTATCACTTATATGACAATCCTTAGTGACCCTAAACTTTCTGTCATATCCTAATCACTTGTATCATTGTCTCCAAATAAACGTAACCTAAGCTCTAAGCTCAGATGCCACTCTGTCACATCCTACTGATCTTACATAAAGTTTTAATATCTCTTCATAATCTCTAGTAATCTTAAACCTAAGCTTTGATATTATTCTATCACATCCTAATCATTTATATCGTAAACTTCAATGATCATAACCTAAGCTCTAATATCACTCTATAATATTCTAATCACTTATATCATAATCCCTAATGATCATATCCTAAGCTCTGATACCATTCTGTCACGCCCCGAACCCAACTCTCAGGTCGGATACGTGATGGCCGCACACTCCTTAGAGCAAGCCCTAAAGAATATGCAAGGCCAAAAATAAATCATTACAATCTTAACATCCATACCATTAATTTCAATAATAATTCGTAAAATCTTGCATAATTACAAATTAAATTTTTTCAATCCTCTGATCAGGTACTATGACACTCTATCTATCCATCTGCTCACCCATAAATCTAAGCCATAGCCAATCATGAACGTCCTGTATCTCTGAGAAGAAAAGAAAGATGAAAGTGTGTGAGCTTTACAACCAAGTAAGATTTCCCATATCACACTGATATAGTAATATAATCTGAAAATAAGAATAAGCAATAAAATATAAAATCTCATGTTCAATGTCCAGAATAATGCAAACATTCATAAATTTTCTGTCTTGTCAAAATAGATGCATCATCATATGTTAACGGTGAAACCCCTTTTATTCAACAATTATTTCATGTCTTATCTTTCATTTCTCCTTTCATAATCACATAATTTTTAACCTTTTCTTTCTGGTTCTGGACTATCCAAGTCTATACCTCAGTCATCATCCGGATCGAATCCACTTAAAAAGTCTTTCAAGACTGTCCCAGGATGAGCTCCTGGCCGGCTGTCCCACGTACCAAAGCCCGTGAGAGGCTGTCCCAGGCATGAGCTCCTGGCGGGCTGTCCCAGGCATGAGCTCCTGACCGGCTGATCCACCTGTAAACCAGTGGGGGCTGTCCCAGGCATAAGCTCCTGACGGGCTGTTCCACATGACAAGACTAGTCCATACCATATATCTCTTTCTTTTTATTTAATCATTATGTGTTGATTTCATCAAAACAATTCTGACTTGCATTATGATCAATTCATATATGTCATATCTATATAATCATGCCATCAATCTTTGATACATATATATTGACATAACATACTCATGCTCAAAATCAAATAACAGTATCTTAGGTATAATAAATTCATCGATCTCAAATCCGACGATGCAAAACCAACGATGCAAGACCAACAGTAAAATAGCATATATATAATAGTGATCATGTACAGGGATTCTTACCTTTACCGGTGACTGATCCAAGCACAGAATCAATGTTCTTCTTTGATTTATGAATTTTTTTAACAAAATATTCCACTCGATATCATATGCAGTCAATTATCTTTTCATAACCCTGATCAAATATAAAAATTACATATAGAAAAATTATCGATAATCGATCCTGATAACACAAATCAAGGACCTCTCTTAGGATTAATCAAAATTAGGATTTATCTAAGTATCTGGATCCTCCACTGATCCATAAGACTTCTAGAGAGAGAAAATTCATGAAGAGAGAAAAAATTCTAGAGAGAGAAAGTAGAGAGAGAAAGTGGAGAGAGAAACCTTCGTATCCTTCGGATGAGGCAATCATGGTCGAGATCATCAGAGGTCCTATTAGGATGACTCAATATGAATCAAGTGTTACAAATTTCGAATATGATCGGACTGGGATCAGATCTACCGCACGAATTTCGGAGCAATCTCAGATCATCTTATTTTCATCTCAATTTTATCCTAGGGTTCATGATGCAATCAGAGAGGAAGAAAAGATCCTAAAGAGACAAAATCCGTAAAGAGAGAAAAGTCTAGAGAGAAAATCTAGAGAGAGAAAATATAGAGAGAGAAGGTAGAGAGAGGAGAGAGAAAAGAGAGAGAAAGAAGAGAGAAAGGAGAGAGAGGAAAATTCTCTCCTTCTTCTTCTTATTTTATTTTATTTTTTTTATTTTTTTCTCTTTCTCTTTTTCTTTCTTTTTTCTTTCCTTTTTCTTTTTCCTTTTTCTTTTCTTTTTCTTTTTTTCCTTTTTCTTTTCTTTTCTTTTCTTTTTTTTCTTTTTCTTTTCTTTTCTTTTCTTCTTCTTCTTCTTCCTTTCTTTTCTTCCCGCAATTTCCTTTGGGGCAAAACAGGGCATCGTGCCCCTCCATCTCCTCTCACCCTCAAGCGGCCAAGGAGGGCCGACTCCGGCCACCCTCCGACAGCAGCCGACGGCGATGCATCCACAGCCCCGGTGACAGGCCCAACGATGGCTGTTGCCGGCGGCACACGAAGAGAAAAAAAAAAAAATAAAACGTAAACAGGAGTGTCCCTGTTTAAGTCCGAACCGGCACCTCGCCGGCTTCCAAGCACCCCATGGCTGGAGAGACTAAACCGAAAGGAAGGAAGAAGGAACATACCTTGTTCCGGCGGCCAAAAACAGCTCCGGCGACGACCCCTTTTTTTTCGATCAACCACCATGGTATATCTTGAGAAAAATCTCTCAAATCCCTCGATTTACTTCAAAATTTTGTTGTAAATTCCTAAGAGAGGACGGGGGGATCTTTATAGTGGAGGTTTCCTACCCTAGCCGGACTCTTTGAGTCCGATTTTGCCGAAAACAAGAAGGAAGAAGACTCCGGCTAGGAGTCTTCCTCCTCCTCTGTATTTTTTTTTTTTTTAATTCTGGGTTATTACACATATATAGTATATTACTCATGTCTTATTTATTTTGATTTTTTCTTATGATTAATTTATATAGCTCTTTGTTGACTATAATGCCTAATGAAATGCTTGTGTGAGGTTTAAAGTTTGAATATGTTATCTTTTCTTTCGTCATGCATATAGTATATTTCTCATCTCTTATTTATTTTGATTTTCTCTCGTGACTAAATTATGTTTTTTTTTTAATTCCTTTTGCCTATCAAGTTCCTGTGGTCATGGAACTACTATTTTTTCTTCGTCGCTCTGTAATTTCACGTTCTATATAGGTGAAATAGTCCCTCGCTTGGATTGTCGCCTCGCCCGATCTGCTTCCAGCTGAAATTTTTATGTCTACCTTTGGCGGAGTAATTAAGCTCTCTTCGTTTTCCAGTTCCCTGTAGATGGCTCGACCTTTCCGTATTTGCGTTCCCCTCTGTTCCACTTCTAATAAAAGACGGGTGGCAGTTGTTCCCCGTCCCTTTTCCTCAAATGAAATGTAGTTAAAAGAGGCTGTTATAATAAAAATAAATAAATAAATAAAAGATGCTGTTAGTCTACTTTTTTCTGTACCCAGTCCCATCGTTCGGCTCGACCAAGTAACAACAAAATTAAAGTCTCCTCTCCGAGCTCACAGGAAGAAAATTTTTCTGAAAAATTAATTCTAAAAAAATAATACTTAAAAAATTAATTTTGACATATTTAATTCATTATAAAAAAATGATCTATTTTAAAGTATTTTATATTTAATTGAACAATTATTTTTCTAAAAAAATTATATACACCTACCTATTATATCCTTCATTAAAAAAAATATCTTATCATATTCTATTTATAGCTTTAAAGATATTTAAATAAATAAAAAAAATCTCAAGAAAGTCAAAAACTATGTTCCACATGAAATTTTTTTTTTTTTCATGAACTATGAAAAATTTATTTTCATAAATATATCATTTTTTTCTCTCTAAAACTCCAATCAAATTAGAGAAATTCTTTCATTTTTTCATTGACTATTTTTTTTTCCCTTCTTTTCCTATGTCATGCCAACCAAACGAGCCCTTAACTGTTTTTGGATGCTGCCTGTGGAGGAATCTCCGTACCTGCCTCTCCCTGATTCGTTATTCTTCTATCCCGTTTGTCTTCTTAAGTCCTCTAAGTCTCACCCACTGTTTCAATTCTTTCAACAACTCTCTCATTTTCTCAATTAATTTATCTCTTACCCTGTTTCCACGTCTAGCAAATTGGAACCGGTCTCCAATAATAATTCCAAATCAACTTACTGCTAAACACCGTTCTTGTACCACTAAAGTACGCAAAACGCCTGTAGCATCCCCTGTTCAAGCTTCTCTTTCGCCGCCTTGGACAGGATATCGGCACTCTTTTGAGATTGTTCGAATTTTCCGGTTAAATTATTTGACCCTTTGAATGATTTTACCAGGGTGTATCTGCACCAATTAACGGCGCAATTCAGCGAATATCCAACGTTTGAACGGTTTGCCAATTAAAGCGTACAGAATCTTGTGAGGTTCCCTGACTCAAACAAAGAGCGCCCAAAGTGGGAGCTTAGGAGAGAGGAGGTAGAAAGCAATGGGAGGGATTTGCAGCTGCTTTTCATCTCAGTATAAAGAAGCTGACCGCGAGCCGACGTGCAGCTCACCTGAAAAATTCAGGCCAAGCGATGCGGACCGAAAGGGATATGTTGGTGATCCGCGCATCGACGAGAAAGCCACTGACTACATAGCCAGAGGCCATGAGAAGTTTAAGTTGCTTAGCCCCTGATTTCACGTCCTTCGCTATCCTTACGGCCGTTTATTACCATTGATATATTTATATGTTTCTTCCTTTGATTTGTAGTAGGTTGAGGTACTCCTTGTATTCTGTTATCATGAGATTTAATTGTGAGATATTGTTCTGTTGGTATATTGTGCACTTGCTTTTAGACTTTGTAATAGGGAGAGTTTGGAAATAAAGTTAGCTACATGTTCAACTGTACTTCGTTCAAGATACAGCTTGTTAATTGGTAGGTGAGAGCGAGGGGAGAGTAAATGTCGATGTCATGTTGCTGGAAATCATGAACCCTATGTATGCCATCATATCATTTCTTAATTGTTAAACTAATATAATAGTTCCATTTAAAGAATAGTTACATTGCCCATCTGTAAGCCTTTATTGCGTACAGAACTGTAGCAGTTCTTTCTGAGAGTGAAATAAGCGATATAAAAAAATGATGCCGTGGTGGAATTCCACCAACTGATGCAGGTTTTGCGTGCAGAATGCCTCTGCTCACCTACGCGCTATCCTCCAAATTAACTCATATTCTATATTCTTCCTTCTACATGGATTTTGACGAGGGTGCTAACTCTGTCATTTTTCAATTGTGTAATTATATTTAATTATATGGCACTGAAAAGTTTTTAAGCAAAGTCTCTCGAAAAAAAATGTACGGTTCGGAGAGATTGTTCCAACTTCCCGGTCAAAGCAGAGCATGCTTCCATCCAAACTTGAATGATTTTATAATGGTTTATCTCGGCCATTTAACGGCACAATTTGGCCAATATCCAACGTACAGTATGTTTCCGTCTAGAATAGTTCCCTCCACCACCATTGGCTCAAGGACCGCTCATCTATCTTCTACCTTCTAATACATTAAAAGGGAGGTCAGAGCCTCCCCCTTGGCCACACATGTCGCGTATTTAGGAGGGTTCTAAACTCCCCCAAGGAAAAACAAGAAAAGGGCAAGTGGGGAGGAAAAAAGGGGCAGGTGGGGAGGAAAAAAGGATGGAGATGGGTTTAGAGCCTCCCTCTGACGACTTGTGTCGCCTGTTTAGGAGGATTCTGAACTCTCCTGCATACAATAGAAAAGAGGAGGTATGAACAGTAGAATCTCAGCGCCTGTGCGTGCAGTAAGAGAAAAAAATGATACACAATGGATATACTATTTGTATTTTAGGTGGGATTGACTTCATTTTTTTGGGTAGTACAAAGTATTAAGTGTGGATAATGATAGAACAAGGTCCACACCCTGGTAGGAATAGAACTGTGGTATGACATGTTGTCGTCGTTGTGAAAGGACATGCGAGCCGCCTACACTACTGCACACTGCACCGCATCATCATCCACATTAGCAACCTCTTCAATAAGCAGAGAGAGGGAGAGAAGAGAGAAGGGATGCATGTGGATTGAGGAGAGAAGGGATGTTATCCAACGATGGTGTCATGGGGAAATTTAGGAGGGTTTTGAACTCCCCTGAGAAAGAGAGGGAAAGAGGGGGGTGTGGAAAAAAGGGGAGTTTGGGGGGGGGGGAGTGGTTGCGTTTAGAGCCTCCTCTTGCAATACATATCGCCTATTTAAGGGGGTTTTGAACTCTCCCATATATAGTAGGAAAGGAGAGGCATGAATAATAGACTCTAAGCCTCTGTGCACATTAAGAGAAAAAAAATGATGTGCAGTAGATATATTATTTATACTACAAGTGGGATTGACTTCATTTTTTTTTTAGATAATATAGCATATTAAGTATGGATAATTTTAGAACATGGACAGCTCCACATCCTGGTAGGAATGGAATCATGGTATGACACATCGTCACTGTAAAAGGACACGCGAGTAGCCTGCATTACATATTGGACTATATCATTATCCACATCAGCAATCTATTCAATCAATAGAGAGGGAGAAAGGAGAGAGAGGATGCACGTAGGTTAAGGAGAGGAGATGTTATCCGGTGGTAGTGCTGATGGACCAAGTAGTGTTGAGGTAGGAGAATGTGGTGTCAGGTTTGCAGTGCAAGGGCTCAGGTAACAGTAAATAGTGTGGCAGTGTGGGACCTGATCAAGGGCAAGACGAGGAGAATAACGTGTAGGTTGCTGGTGGGGCCCATTGTGGATGGTGGTGCACAACAAAGATTGGAAACGCATATTAAAGACTAGTTAGAATGGGGAATGACGAATATAAGCTAGCCAAGCCCTATCAAGAGTCTATCTTTCTAATACATTAAAGGGGAGTTGAGGGCCTCCCCTTACTGACATGCATCGCCTATTTAGGAGGTTCTGAACTCTTTAGGAAAAAAGGGGAAGGAGAGTGGAAAAAAATGGGGAGGAGGGAGGGTGTGGTTTAAAACCTCTCCTTGACGACATATATTACCTATTTAGTAGGGTTCTAAACTCCCTCATATATAATAGAAAAAAGGGGGACATGAACAGTAGACTCTCAGCCCCCATATACAGTAAGAGAAAATAAAGGGGTGTACAATACATATATTATTTGTATCGTAGATGAGATTGATTTCATTTATTTTGAAAAATATATATAAAGCATTGGGTATGGATAACTAATATAATCCACTGATGAAGGCTGTATATTGAGCTATTATAATCTACTGATGAGGATTGTATGTCGAGCTACTACAATCCACTGGTGAGGGCCCTATATTAGGCTACTACAATATATTGGTAAGAGTCATACGCTAAGCTATTATAATCTGCTGGCGAGGGCTATACATAGCTATCTAAGAGTCCATGCTCATATTTCTTAAATCATAGTTTCTTGAAATATATGTTCTTATATCATAAAAAAGTAAATAAGTTACAACACATTTAATCACTTGATAGAATTCAGAGTCCATAAAGTGAAATAATCCATGAAATTAGTGTTTTCATAACAACTATGTAGATTTTCATAAATATAGAATTCATAATTCATAACCACACCGTTAATATTGAGATCAAAATTTTTAAAATTTTTTTACGTGTATATCCTCCTAAATATTCAAATTTATATGAATATCTTTTTAAAATTGATATTTGCATGCATACCCTTATAAAATATTTATTTTGCATGCATATCCTTCTTTTTTCTTATTTTTTTGTATATGTACCCACATCATTTAACACCATTAAAAAGATTAATAGTTTAAAAATTTAAATGACTAAAATATCCTTATGGGTAGATGTCCAAAAAAAAATTTATAAGGATATATATGCAAATAGTAATTTTATAAGAGTATTCATGCAAATTTGAATGTTTAGAAAGATATACATGTAAAAAATTTTAATTTAATTTTTATCTATTTCATTTAGATGTATTCAGACCCTCATATTTTAAGGAGGGGAGAATGTAATAACCCAGATTTAAAAAAAAATAATAATAATAAGAAAGAAGAGAACGGAAGAGGACTCCTGATAGAGTCCGTCTTCCCTCTTTGAATCAAAATGGGATTGGGACTCTAGGAGCCCTAGATCCCATCTATAAATTTCCTCTTCTTTATCTTAAGCAAGCCATGAAAATATCAGGCTTCCTCTCTCTTCTTTCTCCCTCTTTTCTTTCGATGGAGTTGTTGATTGCCTTCACCGTGCCCATCGAAAATCAAGATCGGAGATGCCACCGGAACCAAGGTAAGGTCCCAATCCTTCCTTTTCTCTCTCTTGCTCATCTTCTCACAACCCCAGACCTCACCGCCGGCCATCGATTTTGCTGAAAATAAATTTCAAAGAAGATTCCCTATTTTCTCCATGTTACCTTTTTTTTTTTTCTTTTCGTCACTGTTTGCCGTCGTCGGTCACCAGACCCGATCTCTCGACGTCGTCGGGGACTGCCCCACCGGTCGGAGCGGTGGTCAGTTGGGGGGGAGGCCCTTAGTTCGGGAATAAGGGGGAGGAAGGACCTCCCCTGTTCCGTGAAGAAGAGAACCACACAGGTCCTCTGCTCCCGTGAAAAGAAAAGAAAAAGAAAAAAGAAAAAGAAAAAAAAAAGAAAAAAGAAAAAGAAAAGGAAAAGAAAAAGAAAAGAAAAAGGAAATAATAATAATAATAATAATAATAATAAAATACATGTGAGAGAAAGTTTCTCTCATCTATCTTAAGTCTTTCTCTCTCTAAAATTGGATTTTCTCTCTCTACATTCTCTCTCCATTTTCTCTCTCTAAATTCTCTCTCTATTTTCTCTCTCTAGACTTTTTATCTCTTTTTATGAATTTTATCTTTCTAGGGTCATTCTCTCTTTTTGATTATTTTATAGACCCTAGGATAAAACTTGAGATGAAAATATGATGACCTGAGACTGCTCTGAAATTCGTGCAGTAGATTGGATCCCGATCCGATCCTTATTCGAAATTGATAACATCAATCATGGTCACCCTGATATGATTTTTGATAATCTCGATCATGATTGCCACTTTTGAAGGATACGAAGATTCTCTTTCACTTTCTCTCTCTACTTTCTCTCTCCAAAATTTTCTCTCTCTTCATGAATTTTCTCTCTCTAGAAGTCTTATGGATCAGTGGAGGATCCAGATACTTAGATAAACCCTAATTTTGATTGATCCTAAGAGAGGTCCTCGATTTGTGTTATTAGGATCGATTATCGGTAATTTTCTCCATATATGATTTTTATATTGATTAGGGTCATGAAGAGATGATTGTCTACATATGATATCGAGTGAAATATTTTATTAAAGACATTCATAAATCAAAGAAGAATATTGATTTCTGTACTTGGATCAGTCACCGGTAAAGGTAAGAATCCATGTACATGATCATCATTATATATGTTATTTTACCGTTAGTTTTATCTTATTGATTTTGCATCATTGGATTTGAGATCAATGAATTTGTTGTATCTGAGACACTGTTATTTATTTATGTGATTTTGAGCATGAGTATGCTATATCAATACATATGTATTAGCGATTGATGGCATGATTATATGGGTATGACATATTTATTACACTACAAAATTTGAATTGATTAATGAAGTCAAATATTATAATTTTATGAAAATAAAAAAAAAAAGAAATATATTTTGGACTGGCCTTGTCATGTAGAATAGCCTGCCAGGAGCTTATGCCTGGGACAGCCCCCACAGGCTTATGTGTGGAAGAATATGATCCGAGAAAGATCATGAAGAATCTGATCCGAGAAAGATCATGAATGATTTGATCCGAGAAAGATCATGGCCACTTTGATCCGAGAAAGATCATGAATATTTTGATCCGAGAAAGATCACAAAAATCGATCCGAATAAAAGATCGTCGCATGATCCTGGTAGTCCAAAGCCAAAGCCAAAGCCAAAGTCAAAAAGAAAAAGATTAAAGATGATGTGATAATAGAAGAAAATAAAAAAATAAGACATGAAATAATCGTTGAATAAAATTGTTTCACTTATTTAACATATGATAATGCATCTCTTTTGATAAACAGATAATCTATAAATATTTGCAGTATTCTGGACAGTGAACATCGGCTTTTATGTGTTATTGCTTTTCTTTATTTTCAGATTATATTATTATATTAGTGTGATATGGAAATTTTTACTGGACTGTAAAGCTCACACCCCTTCATCTTTCTTTTCTTCTCAGAGTTACAAGATGTCCATGGTTGGCTATGGTATGGATTTGTGAGTGAGCGGATGCATAGATAGGTACCGTTGATACCTGATCAGAGGATTGAAGGAATGTTAATTGTAATTATGTAAATTTTATGAATTATTATTAAAATTAAATATTATGATTGATAAGGTTATAATGATTTAATTTGGCCTTGCATATTCTTTAGAGCTTGCTCTAAGGAGTGTGCGGCCATCACGTATCCGACCCGGGTGTTGGGTTCGGAGCGTGATAATAGATTGGTTGGCAAAGCGCACAGAACTCTATTAATATAAGCCTTCATTGGCTCCACCAAATTAGAGTGCCAAGAGTAGGAGGAGCAAGGTAAGGAGGAGGTAGAGAGCAATGGGAGGGTCCTCTTCCAAAGCCTCATTTTATAATTACTTTTCGGGGAGCATTTGGTAGCATATAATTCTGATAGGATTACATATAATTTTGCAACAGGTAATCAAATTACATTGTTTGTTTCGTTATTCTCACAGATAATGCTGTATTACATATAATGTAGTATTACCTCAAAAAGAGATAATCTGATTGTCTAGGAGGAAGTGGCTATGTGATTATATGTAATCCGACAATCTTGCAATCTTATAATAAGATAACTTCAGAACTAAAATATCTTCATCAAAATAAATTAAAATAAATTATGGATAGTCTCAGTTGGTAAAAATAGAAAAGAAAACATAATGGGTGATGTCACGAAAAATGGTTGGCTTTAAAATTAAGTTATTCTTCTAAAAAATAGACAATAATAAATAAACAAAGATGGGATATTTAATTTGAAAAAAATAACTTATATTCTATATAATCTAAATTGTATACCAAATACTGTAGTGTAGAATTTTTTATAATTTTATAACAATATTACTGTACATAACAAATACTGTAATATAAAATTTTTTATAATTTTATTAGATAATCATATTCTCTCTGCAATCACATTACTATAGTAATATTATCTTTATAATGCACTAAATGCCACCTTCGTATCAGCATGAAGAAGCTGACGGTGAGGCTGGGCGCACCACAGGTAAAGTCAAGCCCAGTTACAAGGGCGGCAAGACAATCCGGACATCAACAAGAAAGCCTATGCCTTCATAGCTAAATTCTATGAGACACTCAAAGCGGCTTAGCTTCTGTTATTTGATTTCTAACTGCACTAGAGAAGATGAGGGTATCATCAGTAAATTGAAAGTTGTGAAACAGGCACGTGACTTTATTACTTTCCAATCCTTCTAATATGTGGTGATTGGCTACTGTTTTTATGATTCAATAAAAGACATTAGTCACTAAGATAAATAGCAGCGGAGATAAAGGATCGCCCTATTATTAGGTTTGCACATCAATTTTCACAAATTAAAAGTTCTAAGAATTGGCTTAACACAGGCACACACAAATCAGATCGTAAGGATCCTTGACAGTGAATCTACTGATTTCCCCCTCATGTATTTGGGTATGCCGCTGCGATATGATAAACTCAAGACAGCTGCTTGGACTCTGCTTATAGAAAAAATTACAAAAAAATTGGCAGGCTAGAAGGGCAAGCTACTATCTTTTGCCGGCAGCGACACTCCTAAACACCATGATTTTATCGATAGTAATGTTTTGGATGGCAAACTTCACCCTACCTTCTAACATCACTAAAATAATTGAGAAAAGCTACAGATCATTCCTCTGGTGTGGAAATGAGCAATGAAAAAATGGTAGGAGCCTGCTCAGTTGGTCATTGTGCTGTCGTCTGAAACAATTTGGGGGTCTAGGTATCATAAACATCAAAATTCTTAACCAAGTTTTTATCTTCAGATGGTGGTGGAATTTATTCTCCACTGGTTCTAAGCCGTGGAAGGTGATTGTTATAAAATACTACTTCAAAGATCAGTTGATATCCTCCCAAACATTAACCAGTTGGAACCTCTCAGATTTTTGGAAGAATGTCCAGCAGGCTATGACGCTATTTCAATCATGGATCCGATTTCATGTGGGGTGCAGCACACAAACATTATTCTGGGGGGGATACTTGGCTTCTTGACCTCCCCCTCAAAGATAGATTTCCCTTGTTATTCGCCTTTTCTCCTTATAAATTGATTACTGTTGCGAAGGACCTCAATCATCCATCAAGAACAGTCAGCTGGTTGGTCCCAGGCATGTTGGTATCACATCCCGATCTTCTTAAGCTTGATCAGGCTTTGTCTACAGTTCAACTCACCAACACCCCGGATAGCATTAAATGCAAATGGTTTTCATCCAAAATTTTCAACTAAGAGCTGCTATGAGTTTCTTCTAGATGGAGGAATGCGACCGTTCTTTAGCACAATAGTTTAAAAATTCAGAATACCACCTAGAGTACAATACTTCTTATATCTGAGCAGCATGGACAAAATCCTCACTAAGGCAAACTTAGCGAAAAGAGACTGGAAGGGTAATACAAACTGTGGGTTATGCGCTTCAACAATTAAGACTTCCGATCATTTGTTTCTTCAATAGTCCCTCTCTTGGAAGGTATGGTCATATTTCCAAACCACTCTAGGCCTTAAGATGATACCTCCATCCCAAGCCCAGCTTTGGGATCACTGGAGATCGCAAAAACCCATGCACTCACTTAAGATGGGGTTGGACATTCTATTAGCGGCTAGATTCTGGTGTGTATGGAAGGAACGTAACAAAAGATGCTTTGAGTTTCATACTTACCTTCCTAGAGTATTAGTTCAGCAAATCGAAAAACTTTTCATGATGTGGGCAACACATTTTATAGGTGAAGAAACTGTTCAACTTCGTTTAATTAAAAATGCTGTCAAGAATTTGCTAGATAGCCCACCTGTCAGAAATTAACATTAGCAATACAGGGGTTAGGAAAACTTTGAGAAGATGATGGTTGAAACACTGAGAGTGTAGCGAAGATTTTGCTATTCTGAAGATCATCGTTATGTGATTGCAGATATGACTCATAATACAGCTTGATGACATAGGCTGCAGATGCCGGACCTCAGAAATCAATGGATGCAGCTTATGTTGAGCCCTTTCGATTTTGTATGTTCAGGCTTAGACTTGAGTACCTGACTATCAGAAACCTAAATATGGTATCTACTCTTGTGAGACTCTGAAGAGATACCCACAACAGTCCCCAGCTTCTGAGTCTCTCATTTGTAGTAAGCAGCATTCATAGTTAACAGTCTGTAAACTCTGGTGCTGTTAAACAATCAGTTTTCTTTTTGCACACTATAGATACCTGTACAAGCTTATATATATGTATTACTAAACCTACTAATAAAATATTCCCTGAGTTAGGCTTTTCTAACTTATTTACATCAAAAAAAAGCGGCTTAGCTTCTGATTTCATATCCCTGGCTATCCTTGCAGCAGTTTATTACCATTTTATATATTTATATGCTGCTTCCTTTGAGTTGTAGTAGGTTGATGTGCTCCTTGTATTCTGTTATATTGTGAGATATTGTTCTGTTGGTATATTATGCATTTGCTTTTAGACGATCTGTAATAGGGAAAGTTTGGAAATAAAGTTAGATACATGGTCAAGACTGTTAATTCGTTTGTTACTTGGTAGCATCAGGATGGTGATCACCTGTTGGAGTTTTTTTTTGGTTTTGATAACTTGATATTGTTGTTTTCGTGATGTTGCTATCAAAAAGGTTGCCGTTTTTTTCATCAAGTTTGAACCATTTTGGCGAAGGAAGCAAAGGCTAGTCAGCTTACTAGCAAGCATGGTCGTTTCCACTAAAAAAATCAGGTGCGGTTGCTAAATAAATAACAAAATGATGGAACCATAACAAGCACACTTGGAGAAGCTAAGATCCAAAGTACTCAATTCTCATCCTAAGCCGTATCTCCCATTTCGGAATTTCCTTTCTATACAGGTATTGGTAAAACTAAAATTAATCGTTGCGTTGAAGAAGATGATAGTGGTGTTCATCAAGGATAATAAATGATTGCATTCATAGTTGAATAATCCAGCATGTCAACTTCAAACAAAATTCTGATAACTCAGTCTTCAGTGGATTTGCGGGTTCAACATGAAAACGAAGCAGAAGATCTTTACTTCAAGACCGAGAGTCCATGGTTCCATCAACCTGATGTCTGAGCTGAAAGATTTGGTGAACCTTTTCTTGTGAGAAACAAATGATAGTTTTCACTATGGGTTTTCTTTTTAAATCATAAGTTATCAAGACTCGGCAGGTGAACCTCATCTAGTGTTTAAGCTGGCTCAGCCTATTGTTAGACTCTCATGAAGTCTGCATGAAATTAACTGTGATAGGATGGTTTATAGGCTGTTAGCTGTAAGGGAGATCTTCATATCAAAACAGATGGATCACTTGCCTCTAAGCTTCAGGTGCTTTCCTGCTTTGTCATTTTAAATTCTTCTATCGTCCTTTTATTGGCATTTTCTTCTTTCTACCAACCTTTGTCCTCTTTTCTCACCTGCTTTTCATCGTAACTTTTACGGCTAAGAAAGAATCAATGACTTTAAGCTACTCAGAAAAATCAATTAACATATTGGAACTTTACCTTCCCACTATGGCTTTGATCTTAAAATTACATTGCTTGTGCTGATTGCAAGAATGCATGTCACAACTTCTTTTTTTTATGTTTTTAAATTTGCTGTAGTGGATGATACTAAAAAGATTTTTGGAATAACTGGTTGAAGACTTGTGGCGGGGATGAAATCCCCACTTCTAATCCAAGGTATTTTGGAAAACCAGAGGGCTAGTGTATCCCAGATGTTCCTGAAAAACCGGGTTGTATTTTTTGATTCTTTACTGCAACACCAGATCCAACATTGATGAACATGAAACATTGTTAATGTTGGGTGGATGTCTGGCCAGAACACCATCTCCCAGGACTTATTTAGTACCATGCGATGCAGCAGGAAGAAAGAAGAAACAAAACAAAACAATCAAAATACGTGGATCAGCCAAAAAAGGGCTCGCCTCTACGAGGCATGCAAACTTTACTATGAAAAAAAAAATTTACAAGAGAAGATCTCACCCTCAACTCTCATACACCCAATTCTCTCTCACATGAAGTTCTCCTCACAAAAATTCTCTCTCTTGGAAGACCCCTGAACCCCTGAAGTACCTGGCATCCACTGTCCAAAAGCCTCTCCAGAGCCCTGCTCTTGCTTCTCTTCTCAGCGTCACAACCCTCTCTCTCTTCTTCAGGTTACGTACGGTGCATCCACTAGAGAAAACCAAAACCACACCCCTCTGTTTACTGTTCCCAGCCTTTTATAGGGCTTAAACCCAATTAGATTAGGTTTAAGACTCCTTAATTAGTCCAAATCAAGTTTTTGAACCGTTGGATCATCACCGAAAACTCCCTGGGCCGTCTGATCACGACCGGTCCACGGAATAGTGCCATGGACCACGAGAAACACGTGAAAAATGCCCACGTAGTCCACAGGCCCAGTCGTGGACCATCCGATCCACGGTGGACCGGGTACAGCGCCCAAGCAAGGCGCTTGGGCCTGGGCCGGCCCGCACACGCAGGCCTGGGCCGCGTCCGCGCGCGGGCCCGCGCAGGCGCTAGGCCGTAGTCACGCCTGGGCCGCGCGCCCAGCTGGGCCGCACGCCTGGGTCGCGCGTCCTGCACGTTGGCCCCGCCTGGGCCGTGCACCGCCGCCATCGGTCCTTCACCATCTCGGATCTCGTGCCGACTTCAAAAGCTCGTATCTCCTCTATTCGAGCTCCGTTTAGGATGATCTTGATCTCGTTGGACTTCATTTTTCACCGCAGATCTCGCTGTGGGCTCAATATGGATTGAATCTTGAGGTATCAAATCCTAACAATCTCCACCTCGATTCGATATTCGGCCTCCTCCAAACTTCAAGAGCTTCTGGATCTCCTCGCCCCCATGCCCTGGGGCAATCGCTTACTGATCATGAATGGGCAAACATAGGAGTCGAGCCAGGCTGCTCGATCCCATCTCCATCGTATGCTGTGCTCCTCCTGACTTGAGACCTGCTCGGGGCATCGTCCTACGGCAATAGGAATCTCACCTTGCGACGTCGCCTCTCATCCTCCCGAGTCTCCTATCTCGTGCCCGATCCGCCTCCACCTGGAGCTCTACCTCGCTCTGGGCTCCGCCTGACTCCCGAAGCTCCACCTCGCATTGGGCTCTCTGCCAGGTAATAATATCCTCTGTTCTCCTTCTTTCCCTCCAGCACAATCCTATCGCCGCGTAGCACCCTCAGGATTCCTCCACCAGCTACCATCCTATAGCTTCTCGAATCCAGTCTTCTAAGTGAGATAAGATTTCGTCTGAAATCGGATATGTATCGGACCTCCCCTAATCCTCTCACTGCACCGTCATGTGTCCTTCAGTTGACCGTCCCAATGCCTCTGATCGCACAGCTCGATCCATCCGACAGATATACAGTGCCCTCACTATTCTTCAGGGAGTCAAACTGCTCCTCTCTGCAATATACATGATAGGGGTATGCAGAGTCTAATATCCACTGCTGGGAAGAAGTAGATACCTCATCAGATATCTCCAGGACATCTCCATCTGAATCGCTGCCGGCCGTCGCTATAGTAGCCACCGTCTGATTTTTGAGTTGAGGGCAATCTCTGGCTAGATGTCCCAACTCCTCACACCAGTAACACCTGATTTTGCTCAAGTCCCTCATGGACTTAGACCGCCTTCGTTGCGATCTCTTGTCGCTCCGTCTACCACCTCCTACTCCTCCAGAAGCCACCAAAGGTGAGCTACCGCCACCTGAGCTCAAAGCCGGGTTCTCCCTTCTAAGAACCTCGTTCTGGAGTATTGCCACGATGACCTCGTCCATCTTGATAGTGCTCTTTCCCACTAGAAGAGCAGTCACCAAGGACTCGTACGAAGGAGGAAGCGACGCCAGCAAAACCAGCACCCTGGTCTTCTCCTCAACATTCTCACCAACGCTGAAGAGGTCGGTGAGGATCTTCTGTAAGTGACTTAGATGCTCCTGCATGCTCTGTCCCTCGGCCATCCGCAGTTGGTAAAACTGTCTTCAGAGGAAAAGAGTGTTGGTGAGATACTTCGCCATGTACAACTCCTCGAGCTTCGACCACAGTACCATCGGAGAAGTCTCACTCAACACATAGATCATCACCTAATCTGCCAGGTACATGCGGATGGTACTCACCGCCTGCATCTGTAGCCATTTTCAATCCCGCACCTCCATGGTGATCGACTTCTCATCGCACAAGAGAGCGTCGATCAACTCCTGTTAGATGAGCACGTCTTTCATCCTTGCCAGCCATAAGGAGAAATTGCTCTTACCATCGAACTTATTGATCTCCATCTTGATTATTCCTGTCTTCTCCATCTTCAGTCTTGCTCACCACCACTGCAATCTGCGTTCTTGTACTGCCTTGCTCTGATACCACTTATTGGGTGGATGTCTGGCCAGAACACCACCTCTCGGGATTTATTCAGTACCACGCGATGCAGCAGAAAGAAAGAAGAAACAAAACAAAACAATCAAAATATGTGGATCAGCCACAAAAGGGCTCGTCTCCACGGGGCATGCAAACTTCACTATGAAAAAAAAAGTTACAAGAGAAGATCTCACCCACAACCCTCGTACACCTAATTCTCTCTCACCTAAAGTTCTCCTCACAAAAACTCTCTCTTGGAAGACCCCTGAATCCCTGAAGTACCTGACGTCCGCTGTCCAAAAGCCTCTCCAGAGCCCTACTCTTGCTTCTCTTCTCAGCGTCACAACCCTCTCTCTCTTCTTCGGGTTACGTACAGCGCATCCACGGGAGAAAACCAAAACCACACCCTCTATTTACGGTTCCAGCCTTTTATAGGGCTTAAACCCAATTAGATTAGGTTTAAAACTCCTTAATAAGCCCAAATCAAGTTTTTGAACCGTTGGATCATCACTGGAAACTCCCTGGGCCGTCTGATCGCGATCGGTCTATGAAATAGTATCGTGGATTGCGAAAAATGCATGGGAAATACCCACACGGTCCATAGGCCCAGCCGTGGACCGTCCGATCCATGGTGGACTGGGGTACAGGGCCTAGGCAAGGCACCTGGGCCTAGGCCGGCCCGCGCACGTGGGCCTGGGCCGCACCCACGTGCGGGCCCGGCAGGGGTTGGGCGTGCGCCTGGCTGGGCTGCCCACCCGCCTGGGCCGCGTGCCTAGGTCGCGCATCCCGTGCGTTGGCCCCGCCTGGGCCGTGCGCCGCCGCCGCTCCACCGGCCCGCCGCCAGCCGTTGGGGGTCCTCCACTGCCTCGGGTCTCGTGCCGACTTCAAAAGCTCGTATCTTCTCCATCCGAGCTCCGTTTGAGGTGATATTGATCTCGTTGGACTCCGTTTTTCGCCGCGGACCTCACTGTGAGCTCAATGTGGACTGAATCTCAAGGCATCAAATCCTAATAGTTAATAGCAGACATATTTATATATATTTCAAATTCGTTGGAGCCTATATTTTTACAACCAAAAATCTACCCCGATAAAATCATAATAAAAAATAAGATCTCAGTAACATATCGAAATTAGGCATATCAAATGAGCATATTGAAGCCGTGCACAATTAAAATGTTTAGCAACAAGTTCTGGATATTTCCGTCGTTAGAAAAGGAGAAAGCAAACTTTTGTTTCTAGGTTTCTGTGTCTTATCTGCGTCCAATTTAACGATTTTAATTTCTCCAACCCTAAAGGGAGGCTAGTTGTGAAAGAATTATGATATATTTTACTTTTACCAAAAAAAAGGAATTATGATATTTTTTTAGAGATCTTCGTTTCGTCTTTGAACCATTGGCTGGCTAAATAAACAATTGTATGTCTCTTTCACTTCGATTGTATGCCGGCCTGGAAGTTCGCCTGCCCATGCCCGCAGTGATTATTGGATGGACGAGGTCTAGAGGAGCGGAGCCATCAAACAGAAAGGGTTCTCCTTTTCTTGTCGGGGTCCAAGAATTTGTAAACTATGCGTGTGAATCTCAATCAGTTTTACTTATTATAACATGGTTCATTCAGGTTCAGAATGGTACTAGAAAATTAAGAGATGATGGTGACATCTATGCCCACCATCACGGCAACCAAGACATAGTTCCTTCGATATGATTTCAAGAAGACTGAAAGGGCAAGCATTTTTTAATTATTAATTGTTAAGTCTGATTCAGCATGCTTTAAGATAAGGAACCTAGTTCCATCAAACTGGCTTCCTCTCAGAAAATGGATGAGATAGCGAACAGCTGATATGGAATTTTACATTTGTTAATGATATCCTGTGAAAAGAAGAATCACCTCGAACGCTCTGCATGCATGCAAACCTAAAATCCTAAAAACCTTGGGGATTTTGGAGAACCAAAGGAATCAAGCTGACGGTGCGGTGGGGGTATGTTGGCTGCTGCAATTTGAAGCTGAAAGTTGTCAGTTATCAGCTTCTGCAATTTTTGCTGTATGGAAAAACTGGCGACAAATATATGTCTATTTTGTTTTTTTTAGAATGTTTGTTTTTATTTCTGAGAATTTTATGACCTTACTGAAATTTTAGTGATTCCCAATTGCGCGGTCCCTCTTTCTCCAACGAAAAAGCAAGACTTGCTTGTGGCCTTTCCTGCTTAAGATGGGTTACGGGATTGTTCCCCAGACATTCGCAATTTTTGATGGCATATATATATGGAAAAAAACTAAAAGAGAATAAATGGTGTCCATACTCCATAGGCTAATTTAATATTAATATATAGGCTAAAATGATCATCTGTATCCATATCAATATTCCTGCATGACTGATGTATATGGTAACAGAGTAAAACGTGCAGTTTGGGAGTAGTAAACGATAACAAAAAACATTAATTAAAAAAGTCACATTCAGTGAAGAAACAGGAAAAGGAGTTGAAACATGCATATTCATCCTTCCAATGCTTCATTCTGCATTCGTGCCATCAATAATAGGATTGCAAAGTGGATGGTCTAAGAGGATTTCAACATTGATATGGACCATTTTAACGACCACGAGCAAGGCTGGATAGGATTTAGGAACAAGATCTACCATATTGAACAGCTAAGTCGTAAGCCACACTATTGAATGCCATAACTTAGTTATATAATTTTCGATTAAGGTGATCCTTTTTTAAAAAAATCAGGCAATTTTTGGTATTTATGATGTGATAGGTCCAAATTCCATCATTTAGCATCTAAAATAAGCTGGTCAAACCAAATATTTTTTTTTTGGATAAGACTTTGATAGGACATATTTGTTAATTCGAGAAAAAATCATGTGAAGCGATAAAAGACAAAATTCATATAGAAATCGAGATATATCTTCTGAAGAATTTTATTTTTTTAAATTTATTTTTATTAATCATGTCTATTTTAGTTATGAGAGTCCTGTTACAACAAAAAAGAAAATCTAATCCGAAGTGTGCAAGAGGAGACCAAGCAAAGGAGACCTGTGCTATTTTCGTAATTCTTCCATCTTTATTTAGTTTTCTTTTGCAAAATTTGAATTGAATTAGTTGATAAAAATCTTTCTTCCCATCAACCAGATCAGTAGGCATCCATATCACTTTAGCTATATAGTAAATATATAGGAACATGATTGTAGAACCAAATATTCAAAAGAAAGTTTACAATTCAAATAGAGAATTAGGCAATAGACAAAATATTAAGGGCTTTATTTGAAGCCCCGGCTATAGTGGGTTTCTTCCCTTTCATTACCTCAAAATCTAGGGAAAAAGAAGAAAGCAATCACACTTGAAAAACCCTAACAATATGGTAAACCTAACTCTTAACCTAACAATAGTTATAACCTCTTCAACTGAAGTGCCTGTAAGAACACTGGTGTAGCCTTATCAATAGTCACATGTAAGATGATGGTAAAATTAATAAAAGACATTAGATACATATATCCAGAAAAAGTCGAAGTAGCATTGCCAAGAGATGTGGGAATGCAAAATTTTTCATGTGATATTAAGAGAGACGCAGAGAAGAGGTTGCATTGAGTGACCGGGAGAGATTGCAAGGATGGCATGACTACTAACTGCTTCATGGAAGAAGGTGGCACGGTGAGATGGACAACAGCAGCATAATACCATTTTGATTGGAGAAAGAAATTATCAACCAAAAAAAAAAAAAAGAAAACTAGTGCAAATGAGAAGAAAACAAAAGAAGTCTATTTTGATCTTTCCATCTCTTACAAACTTTTGATTCTCCACATGCACAAAAGCATGTAAGTACATACATAAACATACCAAAAACTATGACACTCCCATACTTGATATTACATAGTATATACTAGGGTCCATGGATCTGCTAGAGAGAGAAAGAGAGAGAAGGGAGAGGAAGAAGAGAAAGAAGAAAGAGAGGAGAGATGGTTTACCATCTCTCTTAGATGCGGAAGGAGAGGCCACGGGCTCATGGTCAGTGTCTGGAGCTGGTGAACAACGGGTGGAGGTGACCAACCAACGAGAAAAAGTCAAAAAATATCATCCAAATAAGGAATTTACTTGGCTTTATTTTGGACATTAGGCCATGCATTGGAGGCCACAATTTCCATCGTGTGGGATTATAAGAGGACAAGGAGCTCAATCGGGGTTCCTGTATCAAGAGGCAACAAAAATGTCGGTGGCCAAATAAATAGAGAGAAATCGAGTAAATCAAGAGCAAAACTAGATGATTTTTGTTGGTCATTTTTCAGCAATAATTCAAGGCCTAAAAGGATAGAGTCAGCAATGGAAAGGTGAATCAGAACTTTATCTTGGCTCCAATGAGCAGCACGACCCCAATTTCTGATGGCCACAATAATGGGATGCATCAACCTCTAGTGGGAGAAAGAGGGGGGAAAATGGGTTGTGCTTAGTGGTGGAGAGTTATAAAGGGTTGTAGAGGCTTTTTTAGAGAGGAGCCCTTAGGGCTTTGTCTAAATTCGACAGCCCTAGGACTCCAATTCCATTCAGAGTCTTCATCAAGGAAGAAGACTCTCTTTGAGAATCTTCTGCTGCTCGTCACACGTGAAGTACACATAGAGCTAGCGATGGGCCAAGCATAAGTCGGGTCGGTCGAGTAGATGGGCCCCTAACTAGCTAGACCTTCACGAACATATTCTTACTTATTTGCCATAGAAAATGCTAGTTAAACCTAGGGCTGGAAATGAGCTCGAGAAGGTCTTGGGCATTTCTTGGGTTGGAAAAGAGAGAGATGAACGCAAGATAGATCATGCATAGCTTGTGATTGGCTTGTCCATATTTTGAGCATAAAATTCTAGCTTCAGCTCAGCTAGTTTATAAAATAGCCAAGCCTCTATATAGTTTGATCTTACCTAATGGGATTCTCTCTATTCGGCTTCAAATTGGCTATATATGCGTCTAGAGTGTTGGATTTAGTGGTTTGTCAAAGCTTAGAAGCTAAAACCGAAGCAAGAATGGAAAAGGACAAACATCTCTTTTCTCATTATTATTTTCATACCCTCATCTACTTGAATAGTAAGAGTATAACTAATTTTTAAACTAAATCTTTTCTGGGTTTTAATTGACTTTAGAGCATGCATGGACTTTTTTATAAGATTGGACTAAAAATCCAATCAAATTTGTAGATTAGGCTTACACAATCAGCAAGATCATAGGTTATATACTGGGTTAGACCTACATTCATAAATAACGTAGAGATAGCTTTGGAGTGGACCGACCTAAATCTTAGAGAGAAAAAATTCTCAACAGATTTTTTTCTCTCTACAAAATTCGGGCCGGCCCATGCCAAAGTTATTTTTGGATATATTATCTAGAGAAATGCTTTGTGCACTGCGAGCAGTGCAGCTCTGCGTGCACTACCCGTGGTGATTCGCTCCCGTACGGTGCCGATGAAAAAAAAATTTCTTGCACTGTGTCCGATCCCACTCGTGAGTCAATCACCGTGGATGGTGCGCGTAAGCTGCACCGCCCGTGGTGCACAAAGCATTTCTCTATTATCTAGACCAGCTTTTAGAACATGATTTTTTTTATTGTAAGTGTCTAATCCATAAATCCTATAGAATTTTCAGCACAAAACCCGAACAAGCCCTAAGTTTGTTTCTGATCCCAGTTTTTTCTTTTCTTTTTTTTTATAATAATAAAAGACCATGTTCTCTGCCAATGCCGTCACGTCCTTTTGGAACAAAAAATGAAGATACATTTGGTGTTGACTGAGTACCAAATTGCTCACATGCAAAACGCCTTCAGCAAAAATCCGTCTCCCCAAGATCAGAGGAATCTCACAGCCCACAAAGATAGACCTCACCTGAGAGCTCTTTTCTTAAATAATATAAAAAAAAAAATTATTTACAAAAATAATTCAAAACTTAACTTTTTTACCAAAGTAATACAAAAGGAGAAAACACCATTCAAAATGGCGTTTTCTCATTCCACGTCACCCCTATTTTTTTCTACGATGGCATCGTCCGAAAAAAAAAAAAAAAAAGAAATAGCGGACAAAATGGCATTTTTAGAAACGCCATTTTGAATGGCGTTTCTAAAAATGCCATTCATAATGGCATTTTTCATTTTTCCACCCAAAAAAAGAAAAAATTCGAGAAAGTATGGGAAAAAAATAATTTTTAAAATTTTAAATTAATAAATAAATTAAAATTTTAATTTTGATTGAAATTTAAAATATAAAAATTTGAATTTGTAATTCAAATAAAAAAATTAATTTAAGATGATTTTTTTCGAATTATTGTTTTTTAAAAATGTCTAAAAAATTTTTAAAAAATTAAAAAATTAAAAATATCATAGAGAAAGAAAAAAAAGAGAAAGAAATGTGAAAGAAATAAAAATTTTAAATTTAATTGAAAAACATCATTTCAAATTCTTGTCAAAAAAATTCAAAAAATAAATTAAAAAAATAGAAAGTGTCATTATAAAATCAAAATTTTAAATAAATCAAAAAAAATAAGAATTATAATTTGAAATTTAAAAGAAATAAAAATTTTAAAATTAATTGAAATAAAAATATCATTTCAAATTATTTTCTTAAATTAAAATTAATTTATTTAAAAAATATTTGAAAAACATAAAAAAAGTAAGTTGAAATGATTTTTTTATTTCAATTAAAATTAATTTTTTTTAAATTTAAAATTATTTTTTATATTTTTTTACCAACCTTCTGACACCGGTGGCCAACGAAAAAGAGAGAGAGAGAGAGGAAGAGGGAGAGAGAGGAGGCAGCTCACCGCCGTGCCGTCGGAGAGACACCGGAAAAGGGAGAAGAGGGAGAAGGGAGAAAGGAGAAGAGGGAGAAGGGGAGAAGAAGGGGGGAAGGAGAAAACGCCATTCCTTTCAGCGTTTTCTTTTTTTTTCTCTTTTCTCTTTTTTAATTTTTTTAAATTTTTTTCATAATTTGTTTAATTATTTCTTTATAACTTTTTAATAAATAAATTTAATTAAAATTTATTTATTAAATTTTTTAATGATGATAGTAATTTGAATGATAAATATTAATTTAAATTAAAGTTAATTTTTTTAATTTATAATTATAATTTCTATTTTATTACCATTTTTTCTCTTTTATTTACTTCTTTTATGATATTTTTTTTTAAATTTAATTTATAATTTTTATAATTTGAAATTATAATTTTACTTTTCTTCCATTTTTATCTTTTTGGCATTCTATTACGTATTTTTTTTCTTTATTTAAAATATTTTTTAAATAATTATATTTAAATTAATTTACTTATTTAAAATATATTTTTTATTTCAATTACAATTATAATTTTTATTTCTTAAAATTAAAATTAAAAATTTTATTTTTCAATTAGAATTATAATTTCTATTTTTTTTCAATTCTATTTTTTCCTTTTTTTTCTTTTTTAGGGTATTTTTTATTTTTTTACAATATTTTTTCCTTTTCTTGAGATAATTTTTTAAAAAATATTTTGAAATGGACAACGTAATTTGAAATTATATTTTTTATTTGAATTAAAGTTAAAATTCTTTTTTTTTAAAAAAATTAATTTTTAAATTTCTTTTTTTCACATTTTTTTCTCATTTTTTCACTTTTTTATGCATTTATTTTTTTATCAATTTTACTTCAAATTAAAAATTTAAGTCTTTTAATTCAAATTTACAATTATATAACTTTTTTATTTTTTTCATTTCTTTCTATTTTTATGATATTTTTTTAGGCTATTTTTTTATTTATTTCAAATATTTTTTAAATAAATTAATTTTAATTTGAGAAAGTAATTTGAAATGATATTTTTATTTTAATTAATTTTAAAAAATTTATTTCTTTTAAATTTTAAATTATAATTCTTATTTTTCTCGATTTTTTTAAAATTTTGATTTTTTAATGGCACTTTTTATTTTTTTAAATTTTTTTCGATTTGTTATTAAAAAACAATAATTCAAAAAAAATCATCTTAAATTAATTTTTTTATTTGAATTACAAATTTAAATTTTTATATTTTAAATTTCAATCAAAATTAAAATTTTAATTTATTTATTAATTTAAAATTTTAAAAATTATTTTTTTCCCATACTTTCCCGATTTTTTTCTTTTTTTTGGGTGGGAAAAATGGAAAACGCCATGCAGAATGGGGTTTTTAGAAACGCCATTTTAAATGACGTTTTTAAAATGCGATTCAACTACGCGTTTCTAAAAATACCATTTTAAGTACCGTTTTCTTTTTTTTTTTTTTTTTCGGATGATGCCATCGTGGAAAAAAATAGGGGTGACGTGGAAGGAGAAAACGTCATTCAAAATGGCATTTTCTCATTTTACATTACTTTGATAAAAAAATTAAATTTTGAATTATTTTTATAAATAAATTTTTTTTTATATTATTTAAGAAAAGAGCTCCCTCACCTGATGTCATCTACGGAGTGGGTGTGTCAGACCATGGCTAGAAGACGAGTGAAAGGAGACAGCTTTTACTGTACTGAAGGGAAAGCAGGACCTTTCGACTACTCTAACGCTAGCTACTTCGCTACCAATCGGTGATCAAAAGCACAAATCCAACTTTCTAATCCTAGTTATTCCCTTTTGACCAGTCTTGCTTATTCCCCAAGGTTTTGACTCCGAGATAATTAATTTTACGGTCAAAGCTCGAACAGTTTATTGTTTCCCACCGTCTTGACGTGTTACTTGGTTGCCTTCTGCTGACTGATTGCAACCTAACAGTCATGTAACTTTCTAATCCTTTAACTTGGTGGACAGCTAATCTTGCATAGGATGTTCGTTCGAGCTTCCGTGATGAATATCGCTGCTCAATGAAAAAGGTGTCGTAAAGGTCGAGTTCAGGAGGTCTTCAGTGCTTCGTGACATTTTCAGTCCACTCTTGCTTTTTCTGGCACCGACACATGACATCATTGTTGTCGAACATAATCGTCAAAGCATTAGATGTATGTGTACAAGCCATCCCTGCAAATAAGCTGAAATTATTGCACAGCTTTCTGCGGTGCAATACCGTGCATGAGATCGCACCACTCAGAAACCCAACTGGAAATTATTGGCCGCATAATGTGCGCAGCTAATTAGTTCGGAGGGTATCGGTTCTTGCATTTTTTTTTTTTTTTGAAAGGAAATTATTGGCCTAATGCATAATGTGCGCAGCTAATTAGTTCGGAGGGTATCGGTTCTCGCTTTTTTTTTTTTTTTTTTTTTTTTTTGAAAGGTGTGGGTCCTTGTGGCCTTTGATTGTGCCAATTTCTCAGAAAGAGAAATTCTTTGTGCGCTGCGGGCAGTGCAGAAAATCTAACGTGGAGCGCACCATATCATCCGATTGGTCCACGTAATCATCATTTTTCAATATGCATTTAATACCTGCAAAATAATTTTTTCATTTAAAAATTTTGTATAATGAAAATATCTCTATCTTTTAGAAAAAATTATGACATCCTGTGGCGTATTATAGTCCAGGATGTCATAATATGACCCAAGATATCATAATATGGTAGAGATATTTTTATCCAATTACTTTTCAACTCGTATTTAATGCTTGCAGATCCGATTTTTCATTTGAAAATTTTGAATGATGAAAATACTTCTATTCTTTGAAAAAAATTATGACATCCTATGCATATTATGATATCCTACATTATATTATGACATCTCGTGGATAAAAAATATGATTTTTTAGATATAAGATGTCGTAATATAAATATAGAATGTCATAATTTTATTCAAAAATAAAGATATTTTCGTCATACAAAATTTTAAATGAAAAAATTAATCTATAAAAATTAAATATATATTAAAAATAATAATTATGTAGATCAATCGAATAAAATAGTGTGCTTCATGTCAGATTTTTTATACCATCCATGCACAAAAAATTTATCTTCCCACACGACATAGTCTGACACTCCGAAGGAAAGCAAAGTTCCAAGCAAAGATAAGCGTACCGGCGTACAGCCTGCACCGAGTGGGGAGGTCGTCTCGTCTTTCCGGTCAAGTTCAAAAGCAGAGGGCTGAAAATTATTCGGCATTTTGTGTGATTTCACCAGGGTGCATCTGGACCACCCGTTCATGGCACATCAATTTAGATACATAGAAATGTCAGATGATTTTATCAGGGCGCATCTGGACCAGTGGACCTTCCTTTAAGGTCCCATCAATTTTAGAAATATCAACCGTTCGATTGGTTTGCGAAGCGCACCGACTCTTGTGCGGGCCATGTGGCTCCCCCCGCCTCCATTGGCTCAGGGAAAGCTCTCACGTCTATAAATTGGGTTGGGGGAAGGGGCATCCCTGACCCAACCAAAGAGTGCCAAGAGTGGGAGCTCAGGAGAGAGCAGGTAGCCAGAGAGAAATGGGAGGGTCCTCTTCCAAATCCGCGTTCTGCAGCTGCTTTTCTCCTCACTATGAAAAGCTGAGGGTGAGGTGAGGTGCACCTCAAGTAAAGTCAGGCCCAGTGATGAGGACCGATTGGGATTTGTTGCCGATCCGAACATCAACAAGAAAGCCTCTGATTCATAACTAAATTCCATGAGAGCCAAGACAACAGACCCTGATAGGCTTGCAGTGGCTTAGCTTCTGATTTCATATCCCTAGCATGCTTGCTGCCGTTTTTACCATTTATATTTATATGATTCTTCCTTTGATTTGTAGTAGGTTGATGTGCTCCTTGTATTCGGTTATCGAGGGAAAGAAAAAGGATATCATGAGATTTAATTGGGATATATTGTTCTGTTGGTGTGTTGTGCATTTACTTTTAGACTCTGTAATAAGGAAACTTTGGAAATAAAGTTAGCTCTTTGGTCAGACTGTTCATTCGTTCAACATACAAGTTGTTAATTTCCATAAAAAAAAAACATACAAGTTGTTAATTTTTGTGGAAATTATAGTGTGCTGCAATGCCATTTTCAGAATTTCCTTTGTTGAGTAGCATCCAGACGGTGATCAACTGTTGGAGCATTTTTGTTGTTGATGAAAATATTTCTGAAAATCGCACCGCCATTTTTTTCTTAATTCAGAACATGGTATGTTTACTGTAAGCTTGCAATATAACTTTCTTACTTTTGGGGGCCTGCGAAGCCCGTTCAGTAAGATGATTTCGAAAGCGGGCAACCCGAGAGAAGCTGAAAGTATTCTTATGGCTGGCCACTAAAAACCAATTGCATACAGGAAAAATCTTTGCAAGAAACGTATGAAACGTGAGCTCTGGATGTATCTTATGTGGTGCAGGTGTGGAGTCAATTAGCCATTTGCTTTTCAGATGCTGCTTTGCTCAAATCATCTGGACAACTCTCAAGCTTCAACTGAGGCTAAGAGGCCTGCCATCTTCTTTTCCACATCTTTTGACTGACTGGAGGAGGAAGAACTACAGGAGAATGGGGAAGAAAGCAGGGGACCAGTTAACAGCAGCAATGTGCTCTGAGATCTGGAGAGAGAGGAACAATCGACGTTCCTAAACAGAAAGTGCTCTGCTTTTTCCGTGGTCCAGGAGCTTCTATTGTCGTTTAATGTTTGGAATCACCTTGCTCTCCCAGTATGGCATCCTGTCTTGATGTTTTATGGGACCAGTTTGGGCCCTGTTGCCAAGAAACAATTCATGAATTTTCTGTCATTGCCTTACAACTAAGGAAGCACTGTGTTTCCTCCTCATCGTACTCTGCTTTCTGTATTCGCCTTCTTCTGCATACTCTTCGTTATTTAACTTGGTATTTTCTTTTCTCCTAATAACACGGGGGTGGCTTCTTGCTACCTCCTATTCCAGTCAAAAAAAAAAAAAAAAAACTTTGAAATGGTTGTTTCATTATGTTCCTGCAACAAGGATAAAGGTTTTTTTTTTTCGTTAGGTTTGAACCATTTTGGCGAAGGAAGTGGTTGTTTCCACTAAAAAAACAAAACAAATCAGGCATGGTTGTTAAATAAGTAATAAAATGATGATATCATAACAAGCACATATTGGAGAAGCTAAGATAAAAGTATCTTAATTCTTGTCCCAAGCCATATTTTGCATTTCGGAATTTCCTTTATAAGGGTACGTATTGGTGAAAAAACTAAAGTTAATCATTGCGTTGGAGAAGATTGATAGTGGTATTAATATTGAAGGATATATAGATGATTCCAATCATAGTTGAATCATCCAATATGTCAACTTCAATCAAAATTCCGATAACCCAATCTTCACTGGATTTGTGGGCTCAACATGAAGACAAAGCAATAGATCTCTCTTTGTTCGAGACCGAGTCCATGGTTCCATCAGCTTTATATCTGAGCTGAAAGATTTGGTGAACGTTTTCTTGTGTGGACAAAATGATACTTCCACTTTGGGTTTTCTTTCTCGTTATTTATTCCTAAAATATCTTTAACCATAAGTTATCGAGACTCCGGTGAAGCTCATCCAGTGTTTAAGCTGGCTCAGCCTATTGTAAGACTCTGATGAAGTTTACATAAAATAAACTGTGATAGCATGGTTTATAAGCTGCACAGCTGTGGGGAGACCTTCATATCAAAGCAAATGGATTACTAGCCTCTAAGCTTCAGGTGCTTTCCTGCCTTGTCATTTTAAATTCTTCCATTCATCCTTTTTTCGGCATTTTGTTCTTTCTACCAACTTTTGTCCTCTTTGTCGCTTTTCATCATACTTGATAACTTTCATGGCCAAGGAAGAACCAACGGCTTACAGCTACTAAGAAAGAATCAATAAAAAAGGGATTTGAACTTTGCGTTTCCAGTATGGCTTGTGATGATTACAAGATTACATGTCACATCAACTTTTTTTATTTGTAGTACTGGATGATTGCAAGATTACATGGCACCAGATGCGACATTGTTGAAGGATAAAATATTGTTAATAGCAGACATATTTATATCTATTTCAAATTTATTGGTGCTCATATTTTTAAGAGGTTATGTTGCATCACCTAATGTTGCGACTTGGATTGGTTTAGCCCAATCCAAACTTGACCAAACTAGTTGTGTGGTTCAGCTTTGGCCATTATATTCCTAAGCTAAGCTGGAATTGGAAGACCGTTATGTTCTAATCAAGGGAGCGAGCAAGCCAATCCAATTCTAACTTGAATTTTGCTAGCAGATCTCTCAAGCTAGTACACTCTCAAGGCCGTAACGAACCATAAATTAGGCCCATTAGACCAATGATGAAATACTTCTCAAGAAACAAAAAAAAAAAACCTACCCAGATTAACCTATTCGACCTAAGCCACCCAAACTTCAATACTGTCCGAGTTAAGATCTTTGATGCCAAGCTGGGTCAGATTAGGCCAATATTGGACCCTGGCAATAGTCCTGAATTGGCCAAATACAACATTTTTATGATCCATGGAGAACGCTACCGCTCCAATAAGGTCCTTCCAAACAAAGGACTAAAAGTGTAAGACCAGTGCTTTTTTTGGGTAAAAGTAAGACCGGTGCATGAGAACCACTCTGTGAATCCCAAACATGTGGCGACTAACGAACAAGGCCTTTTCCCCTCCCCTCCCCTTGCTATAGCAGAGAGCCGCAGACCACGGAAATATGGTGCTCTTGCCACCTGCAGTAGAAGAATCCACTGTTTATTACATGATGCCACGGGTTTGGACTGGTACCCAAGAATTTTCTAGGGGGAAAAAGCAACCAAAATTCTACCCCATAAATCGTAACAAAAAATAAGATCTCAGTAACAGATCGAGAATAGACACATCAAATCAGCATAATGAAGCCCTGCACGTTAAAATGTTTAGCAATTATTGGCCATTCAGGGTGGAATATAGGCTTCTAACTGATTCTAAACAAACAAGCAACAAGCCAGGTTCTGGGTATTTCAAATATTGTTAGAAAAGCAGAAAGCAAGCTTTTGTTTCCAGGTTTCTTTGTCCTGGAAGTCGGCTTGTCCATATACCTGGAGAATTATCGGATGGACCAGGTAGAGTGGAGGGGAGCCATCAAACAGAAAGAGTTTTCTTTTTCTTGTCGGCGTCCAATATCCTATTAAAGTTCTTTTACCGGCTATTGGAGCCACACTGAGCTCCACTTTTGTGCCCGAGGGAATCCAGACTCTTTGGCTTTTCACGTTTTACACAAAACCACCACGGAGCAGGGGTCCCACACTAGTAAATCAATATATGAATTGGATGGACTATGCAGTTAAAGACAGCCTCCCTAAGTCAGGGAGTTCCAAATACCCAATCAGGATGTTTTGTTTCGCACAAATACAAGCTGGGAACAAAAGCCTGCATGAGCAGACGTGCCTTCCCCCATGCAGGGTGCATGAACCCCAAGCAACCACATTCACATTCCCCAACCTTTGGTCTCATGCTATTGTGAAACTTGGCTCCAACTAGCTCGGGACCCAGAGCATTTCCACCCGCGTACATATAGCTAATAAAGCAAGTGGGGGAGCACCGTGCTCCATTTCTTCTCAAAAAAAATTTGTTGGAGGGGTTATGCTCTTCTTGAAAGCTGAGAGGCTTCCCGACTCAACCAAATAGTTCCAACAGTGGGAGAGGAGAGGTAGAATGTCACACCCCAAATCTAGAATATAATATGATCATGCTATCGAGAAGAATCGCAAAATCATGAAGTCAACATTCATAATTTGTATATAAATTCATCTCAAATAAAATAGAACACAAAGATACAAATCTATCATCCTTTAAATCATTAAAAAAATATCGATTCAGAATGACTAAATCCAAATTTAAATACCAGACCATAATCTCAAAATTCAAAAAGCCATCAACCACAAATTCGTAGTTAATAAATAAACTAGAATTTTGCTATAAAGTCGTAGCACAATCTCTAAAGCCTGAACCATTCTTCAATTCCTTTGAAAAAAAAAATGAAAAAGTATGAGCTACACCAATTCAATAAGTAAATCTTATACTTTCTTATTAGATCAAACATAAGTTTATATGTGTATCAATAAATCAATAAATCAATTAGAGAAGATAATTATTATTGAAAAATAAAACTTTCTAGATAACAGTATAATTATAAATCAATCATCCTCTTACATATGCATAAATTTTGTAAATTACATAAATAATATTTTCAGTACAAGATCATAAATCATACTGATTTTATAAATAAAATTATAAATCATCTGTCATTTTGTCACATCATAATTCTTAATAATTCTCTTAGATTAAATGCTAAGATCACTTTATATCTGTGATAAGATTGTAATCAATATCATGCTAACTACTATAATCGATTGCGAAGGCCATATACTGAGATACCATAACCTACTAGTGAAGACTGATGCCGAGCTACTACAATCTACTGGTGAGGGCTCTATGTCGGACTACTATAACCTGCTAGCAAGAGTTGTATATATGCTAAGCTATTATAACCTACTGGCAATTGAGGGCCATACATAGCTATTTGAGAGTCCATGATCATATTCTTAAATCATAATTTCTTGAAACATAAGTTCTTATATCATAAAAAAGGTAAATAAGTTAATCACTTAAATGAATTCATAGTCCATAAACTGAAATAATTATGAAATTAGTATTTTATAATAACTATATTGATTATCATAAATATGGAGTTCATAATTCATAAACAAGCTGTCAATATTGAAACCAAAATTTTCATGACAATATATAATTTGCATAATATCATATGCTTGATCTTTAATTTGACAAAATATAAAATTTTTAAATATTAAATATTTTTTATATTTCATAAAATATTAAATATTAAAAATAATTAATAATTTAAAAATAAATAAGGAGTATTAGGATTACTTATCTCTTCCACTTTGGAACCTTCAAGTTTAATCATGCAAATTATCTGAACATATTTCAAGCAATTAAAATCCATCATCAATATTATCGAAACTCAAGAGAACTAAGATCGGCTTAAATTGGGAAAAACAATCCAATTTGGGGTACTATATGGTGTATGACTTCATATTTGAACTCGAGTGGAGGAAGGATAGGGTCGGCTATGTGGTAATGCCTAACTGCTCGGATCAGTTCAAACACTATAAAATTAACTAGTCAAAATCAATTATGGTTTAGATAATTCATTAAGGATTAATGGTGACTAAATATTAGAAGTACTTGGCAAGGACAACATGCCACTCGGATATCAGGGCAGTTCAGAGCCTGAACTTAAATTGATATTAAAGGAAGATTGAACTTGAACTAGATCCTAGGTTGGCTTAAAGAGAGAAAAAGAGAGATTAGAGAGATAGAGTCACATGTTCTCTGTCTTCTTCTTCTTTTTTTTTCTTTTCATTCTTGGAAAAATAGGAGAAAGGTTGATGGTCAATGGTTCGACAGGATACGATGGTGTAGTCGGACATCCAGCGATAGATGGAAAGATATGATTGGTGATGGTGACCAGGAAGAGATAGAAACTAAGCCCAAAACAGGGCTGAACACCCTTTTCTCGATCTTTTTTGAGTCCCAATCCACTCGCTAATGGTTAGGGCTTTAGCTTCGATCAGCAGTTGATGCAGGGGTGGGCTGAGATAGTCGGCAAGGGATGCCAATAGAAAATGTGAGAAGAACTTGGTCAAAATGGGGTGGATCATATGGGCTTTCTTCTTAGTGGATTTCTAGCGAAACCGGCAGCCAGCAATAGTGCCTAAGGCCATGCAAAAAAGGAGAAGAGAAAAAAAAAAAAAAAAGGCCGGGGCTTTACCTCGATTCCAATGATGTCTCCAACTCCAATTTTCGATGAGTGCAAGAATGGAAACCATGAACTAAGATGGGAGAAAGAGAGAGGAGGAGGCACAATGATCGCCGGTGGAGAGGGGAGAGGTGTCCTACTATAGAGAGCCCTGGGGTCCTCACAACCGGCTTCGCTCCAGACTCATTGGAGAGGAGGAAGACCGCCAAGGGGAGTCTTTCACTGCTGGTCACGCGCAGAGCACACATGGCTAGCCTATTGGATCAGGCATGGGCCGGTCTAGCAGACTGGGCCCAGGCCATCACACGGAGAGCAATGGGAGGCTCCTCTTCAACTGACCTTTCTCAGCGTGAAGAAGTTGTTGGCGAGCCGAGGTGCATCTCAAGTAAAGTCAGGCCTAGGGATGAGGACCGATGGGGATTTGTTGGCGAGCCTGATGGCACCATGACAACCAAATGGAGAACCTAAGATATAAAGAGGTGAGTAATGGTTTCCTTCCTGGCTCCATATAATGCACACCCTGTGCTTATGTTCCAACCTTCTTTTGGAGAACGGAGTCTGTGTACATGGGGAGATGGATCAGATGCTTGGTGCATGTACCCCTAAATAACATTGCCTTGTTTGATCTCAGACATGTGTTCATATAAATGCTTTTTATTAATATAAGCTCTTATTGGTTTATTTTAGTTCTGAGTTCAGACGATGGAACGGCATGCTATTCTCAGAACATTCAAAAGAAAAAGAAACTTCAACAGAAAGGGCAACGACTATCCATCTCAAGTCCGTACCATTCAGTCCATTGAAATCACAGAATATTTGACATTTTCAGGTCAATGAAATGGGCACGCTTACTGAATCCAGTAAAGCTGCAGGCGGGGGAGTGGTGGTGAATCACCATAGTGGTGAGACAGAAGACAATTTCATTGCGGATCTCTCTGTTGCCTCTAGTCTCGGCCCATCTCTCCTTGATTGGGGACGACCGTGCAGTGGTGGAGCTCATCAGCCGGAGGACTTGGGTCTGTGAAAGCTTAGAAGCCAGAACCTGAGTCACCCAACAACATCCCTTTGTCTATTACTAGTTTCGTATCCTCATCTGCTTGTATGGTAAGAATTAATATGACCCTTTCTGGGTTATAATATAAGAAAATGGGCGAACCCAATGCTGTCACGTCCTTTTGGAACGAAATATAGACGCATTTGGTAATGAGTGCAAGTTTAAGGTAATCAAATACCCCTTTTTGTACCAATCAAGTAACATGCAAAAGACCTTTAAATAAAATCTCTCTCCCTTTCAACAATCTCTTTTCCCCTCTTTCACGGGATATAGACGCATCCACTTTACATAGGACTTCATTATCGGCACTCTTTTTCTGTAACGCTCCTAGATTTGGTGCACCGGACCATCCGCCAACGGAACATCAATTCACAACATCACCAGCGTTCATCTTGACCACGCGTTTACGGCACATCAAATCAGAAAGTCAAATCAGAGATATCCAACCGTAGATTGGTTTGCAAAGCGCACAGAACTCTATTAATATGCAAGCTGAGAGGCTTCCTTGGTTCCACCAAATTAGAGTGCCAAGAGTAGGAGGAGCAAGGTAGGGAGGAGGCAGAGACCAATGGGAGGGTCCTCTTCCAAAGCCTCGTTTTACAACTGCTTTTCGTATCAGCGTGAAGAAGCTGACGGTGAGGCTGGGCGCACCACCGGTAAAGTCAGGCCCAGTTACGAGGGCGGCGATCCGGACATCGACAAGAAAGCCTCTGCCTTCATAGCTAAATTCTATGAGACACTCAAAGTGGCTTAGCTTCTGATTTCATATCCCTAGCTATCCTTGCAGCAGCTTATTACCATTTTATATATTTAAATGTTGCTTCCTTTCATTTGTAGTAGGTTGATGTTCTCCGTGTATGCTGTTATATTGTGAGATGTTGTTCTGTTGGCATATTATGCATTCGCTTTTAGACTCTGTAATAGGGAAAGTTTGGAAATAAATTTAGATACATGCTCCAACTGGTATTTCGTTTGTTAATTGGTAGCATCAGGATGGTGATCGCCTGTTGGAGTTTTTTTTTGGTTTTGATAACTTGATATAGTTGTTTTCATGATGTTGCTATCAAAAAGGTTGCCGTTTTTTGCATCAAGTTTGAACCATTTTGGCGAAGGAAGCAAAGGCTACTCGACTTACTAGCAAGCATGGTCGTTTCCACTAAAAAAAATCAGGTGCGGTTGTTAAATAAATAATAAAATGATGGAACCATAACAAGCACGCATGGAGCAGCTAAGATACAAAGTACTTAATTCTCATCCTAAGCCGTATCTCCCATTTCGGATTTTCCTTTCTATACAGGTATTGGTAAAACTAAAGTTAATCGTTGCGTTGAAGAAGATGATAGTGGTATTGATAAAGGATAATAAATGATTGCATTCATAGTTGAATAATCCAGCATGTCAACTTCAAAGAAAATTCTGATAACTCAATCTTCACTGGATTTGCGGATTCAACATGAAAACGAAGCAGAAGATCTTTACTTTGAGACCGGGTCCATGGTTCCATCAACCTGACTTCTGAGCTGAAAGATTTGGTGAATCTTTTCTTGTGAGAAACAAATGATAGTTTCACTATGTGTTTTCTTTTTAAATCATAAGTTATTAAGACTCAGCAGGTGAAGCTCATCTAGTGTTTAAGCTGGCTCAGCCTATTGTCAGACTCTCATGAAGTTTGCATGAAATTAACTGTGATAGGGTGGTTTATAGGCTTTTAGCTGTAAGGGAGATCTTCATATCAAAACAGATGGATTAATTACTTACCTCTAAGCTTCAGGTTTTCCTGCTTTGTCATTTTAAATTAAAACTATTCGTCCTTTTTTGGCATTTTCTTCTTTCTACCAACCTTTGTCCTCTCTTCTCACTTGCTTTTCATCATAACTACTTTTATGGCTAAGAAAGAATCAATGACTTTCACCTACTCAGGAAAATCAATTAAGATATTTGAACTTTACCTTTCCAGCATGGCTTTGATCTTAAAATTACACTGCTTGTGCTGATTACAAGAATGCACGTCACAACTTTTTTTTATCTTTTTTAAAATTTGCAGTTGTGGATGATACTAAAATGATTTTTGGAAGAACTGGTTGAAGACTTGTGGTGGGGTTGAAATCCCCACTTCTAATCCAAGGTGTTCTGAAAACCAGAGGCGAGTGTATCCCAGATGTTCCTAAAAAGGCCGGGTTGTATTTTTTTAATTCTTTACCGCAACACCAGAAGCAACATTGATGAATATGAAATATTGTTATAGCAGACATATTTATAGATATTTCAAATTCGTTGGAGCTTATATTTTTACAACCAAATCTCTACCTCATAAAATCATAACAAAAAAACAGGATCTCAGTAACAGATCGAAAATAGGTATATCAAATCACAATAATAAAGCCGTGCACATTAAAATGTTTTGCAATTCAGGGTGGACGATGGTCTTCTAACTGTTTTAAACCAACAAGCAACAAGCCAGGTTCTGGGTATTTCCATTGTTACATAAGGAGAAAGAAAACTTTTGTTTCCAGGTTTCTGTGTGTTATCTGCGTCCAATTTAACGATTTAATTGTTCCCACCCTAAAGGGAGGCTAGTTGTGAAAGAATTATGATATTTTACTTTTACCGAAAAAAGGAATTGGGTGATATTTTTTTTTAGAGATCCTCGTTTCGTCTTTGAACCATTGGCCGGTTAAATAAAAAATTTCTGTCTCTTTCACTTCGATTGTATGCCGGCCTGGAAGTTGGCCTGCCCATACCTGCAGTGATTATTGGATGGACGAGGTCTAAAGGAGGGGAGCCATCAAACAGAAAAGGTTCTCCTTTTCTTGTCGGGGTCCAATAATTTGTAAACTATGCATTACTTTCGTGAGAATCTCAATCAGTTTTACTTATTATGACATGGTTCATTCAGGTTCAGAATGGTACTAGAAAATTAAGAAATGATGATGACATCTATGCCCACCATCACGGCAACCAAGACATGGTAAACTTCGATATGATCTCAAGAAGACTGAAAAGGCAAGCATTTTTTAATTATTAATTGTTAAGTCTGATTCAGCATGCTTTAAGATAAGGAACCTAGTTCCATCAAACTGGCTTCCTCTCAGAGAATGGATGAGATAGTGAACAGCCGATATGGAATTTTACATTTGTTAATGATATCCTATGAAAAGAAGAATCACCTCGAACGCTCCGCATGCATGCAAACATAAAATCCTAAAAACGTAGGGGATTATGGAGAACCAAAAGAATCAAGCTGACGGTGCGGTGGGGATATGTTGGCTGCTGCAATTTGAAGCTGAAAGTTGTCAGTTATCAGCTTCTGCAATTTTTGCTGGCGACAAATTTATGTCTATTTTGTTTTTTTAGAGCATGTTTGTTTTTATTTCTGAGAATTTTATGACCTTAATGAAAATTTAATGGTTCCCAATTTTGCGCTCCATCTTTCTCCAACGGAAAAGCAAGACTTGCTTGTGGCCTTTCCTGCTCAAGATGGGTTACGGGATTGTTCCCCAGACATTAGCAATTTTTGATGGCATATATATATATGGAAAAAAACTAAAAGAGAATAAATAGTGTCCATATTCCATAGGCTAATTTAATATTAATATATAGGCTAAAATTATCATCTGTATCCATATCAATACTCCCGCATGACTGATGTATATGGTAACAGAATAAAACGTGCAGTTTGGGAGTAGTAAACGATAACAAAAAACATTTAATTAAAAAAGTCACATTCAGTGAAGAAACAGGAAAAGGAGTTGAAACATATTCATCCTTCCAATGCTTCATTCTGCATCCGAGCTATCAATAAGTGAAATGAAGGCCCACTTAGGGTTTGTAAAATGTTGTGATCAATTGAAGAGAAAATTGCATATTACATTGAGAGGTGGCTCTACGATAAATTTCAGGAGTATATATGCCTCTTTAGATGATAATTTTATGGCATCAATTCAATTCAACTGCAAGCAACTCAAATTCAGGAATATAATGTCATAAAAAAATATTTAGCTATCTAGGACATATCAATATAAGCAATAAAGATTGAGTAAGCAAAATAACACTTCAATAGGAGGAAGCATCCCAATAGCAAAATAATGGTGTGATAAGTATTAGAGGCATATGAATAGGAAAGATAGAAGAACTAATTAGATATCACATGAGAAAAATAGAGTTTTTGTACATAGAGTAGGTTACATGGACGAGAGCTGCCCCCCTTGAATAACATTCCTCATAAGGCAATTTTTTTTTGATTAAAAATAAATATGTAGATCATAGGATTGCAAAGTGGATGATCTAAGAGAATTCCAGCATCAATATGGATCAGTTTAGCTACCGCGAGTAGGACTGCATAGGATCTAGAAGTAAGATCTGTCATATTGGAAAGCCAAATCGCAAATCAAACTTTTGAATGCTATAATTTAATTTTATAATTTTTGATTAATGATCATTTTAAAAAATTAAATATTTTTGATATTTATGATGTGATGGGTCCAGATCCCATCATTTGGCATCTAAAATGAGCCGATCAAATCTAAAACTTTTTTTGGATAAGATTTTGATCGGACATATTTGTTAATTCGAGAAAAAATCATGTGAAGCGATAGGAGACAGAATTGATGTAGAAATCAAGATATATCTTCTAAAAATTTTATTTTTTTGAGTTTATTTTTATTATTCATATCTATTTTAATTATGAAAGTCCTATTTATAATAATAATAAAAAAAATCTAATCCGAATTATGCAAGAGAAGACCAAGCAAATGAGACATGCGCTACTTTCATAATTCTTCCATTTTCATTTAGTTTTTTTTTTTTTATAAAATTCGAGTTGAATTGGTTGAGAAAAATTTTTCTTCTCATCAATTAGATTAGTAGACATCCATATCACTTTAGCTACATAGTAGATATATAGGAACATGATTGTAGAACCAAATATTCAAAAAAAAAGTTTTCAATTCAAATAGAGAATTTGGCAATAGACAAAATATTAAGGGCTTTATTTGAAGCCCTAACTATAGTGGGCATCTTCACTCTCATTACCTCAAAATCTAGAGAAAAAGAAGAAAGCGATTACACTTGAAAAGCCTCAGCAATATTGCAAACCTATAACTTAACCTAACAATAGTTATAACCTCTTCTACTGGAGTGTCCGTAAGAACACTAGTATAGCCTTATCAATAGTCACATGTAAGATGATAGTAAAATTAATAAAAGACATAATATACATATATCCAGAAAAAGTCGAAGTTGCATTGCCAACAGATGTGGGAATGCAGAATTTTTCATGTGATATTAAGAGAGAGGCATAGAAGAGGTTGCATTGAGTGACCAAGAGAGATTGCAAGGATGGCATGACTACTAGTTGCTTCATGGAAGAAGGTGGCATGGTGAGATGGACAACAACAGCACAACAGCATTTTGATTAGAGAAAGAAATTATCAATCGAAAAAAAAAAAAGAACCAGTGCAAATGAGAAGAAAACAAAAGAAGCCTATCTTGATCTTTCCATCCCCTACAAACTTTTGATTCCCCGCATGCACACATGCACACAAGCATATAAGTACATACATAAACATACCAACAACTGTGATACTCCCATACTTGATATTACATAGTATATACTGGGGTCCATGGATTTGCTAGAGAGAGAAAGAGAGAGAAAGGAGAGGAAGGAGAGAGAGAAGAAAGAGAGGAGAGATACTTTACCATCTCTCTTAGATGGGGAAGGAGAAGCCATGGGTTCATGGTCAGTGGCTGGAACGGGTGAACAATCAGCAAAGGTGACCAATTGATGAGAAAAAAACCAAAGAAAATCATCAAACAAGGAATTTACTTGGCTTTATTTTGGGCATTGGGCCATTCATTGGCGGCCACAATTTCCAAGGAGCTCAACCAGGGTTCTTGTATTAAGAGACTACAATAGTGCCCATGACCAAAATAAAGGGAGAGAAATCAAGTAAATCGAGAGCAAAACTGGGCGATTGTTCTTGGTCACTTTCCCTAATTATTCAAGGCTTAAAAGAAGATAGAGTAAGCAAGAAAAAGAAGAATTAGAGCTTTATCTTTGGCTCTGATGAGCAGCACAACCCCAATTTTTGATGGCCACAATAATGGGATGCATTAAACTCTAGTGGGATAAAGAGGGGGGAATATGTGTTTTGCTTGGTGGTGAAGAGTTATGGAGGGCTGTAGAGGCATTTTTATAGTGGCCCTAGGACTCCTATTCCATTCGGAGAGGAAGAAGACGCTCTCTATGAGTCTTCTACTATCTTCGCATGTGAAGCACGCATAAGGCTAGTGATGGGCCAAGCATAGGTCGGGCCGGTGAAGTAGATGGGCCCCTAACTAGGCCTTCATGAATATTATCTTACTTGTTGATCTTACTTATGAGTAATTCTTTGTGCACCGTATGTGGTGCAATAAGAGCGCATCGTCCAATAATATTGGAGTATGTAGCGTATTTAGATGGAATGGACATTTAATACCGTTTAGTTTTTTTTTTAATTTTTAAATAATAAAAATATCTTTCTCTCTATAGAATAAAGAAAGAATAGTATTATTACTTTTTGATATCTTATATGACTTTCTATGAATATATATGATGTCTTAAATGATATATATGACTTTTTATATCTTTATGATATTTTAAATAATATATATGACTTCCTAATATCTTGTATAACTTCTTATGAATATATATAATATCCTGAACAATATATATGACTTTCTGATACTTCATATAACTTCTTGTGAATATATATGACATCCCGAATAACGTATATAACTTTCTAATATCTTATATGACTTCCTATTAGTTATAGTAATAGACAGAAAGTCATATAATGCATCAAAAAATCATATATATAGTTCAAGATGTCATATATATTGATAGAAAATCATATGTATTATTTAAGATATCATATATATTAACAGAAAATTAGATAAGACATGAGGAAGCCATTTATATTATTCAGGATATCATATATATTCACAGAAAGTCATATATATTATTTAAAATATTATATATATATATTTACAAAAAATTATATAAGGTATTAGAAAGCTATATATATTGTTCAGGATGTCATGCACATTTATAAAAAGTCATATATATTGTTTAGGATGTCATATATATTCACAAAAAGTCATACAAGATATCAAAAAGTCATATATATTATTCAAAATATTATAAATATACAGAAAATCATATATGTAATTTAGGATACAATATATATTCATGAAAAATCATACAAGACATCAAAAAGTAATAATACTATTTCTTCTTTATCATACAAAGGAAAAGATATTTTTGTTATTAAAAATTAGAGAAAGAAAAAGCTGAGTAGTATTAAATATCTGTCACATCATTAAGTATGCTACCTGCTCCAATATGATTGGATGATGCACTCTACATCAATTTTATTGCACCGCATGAAAGACTTTCTCCTTATTGATGCCATAGAAAAGGCTAGTTAAACCTATGGCTGGAAATAAGCTCGAGCTGGTCTTGGACATATCATTGGCATATCATGGGATGGAAATGAGAGAGAGAGAGAGATGAATGCAAGGTGGATTAGGCATAGCTTGTGATTGGCTTGTCTATATTTTGAATATAAAATTCTAGCTTAAGCTCAGCTAGTTTATCACATAGCCAAGCCTCTATATAGTTTGATCCTACGTATAGGGATTCTCTCTATTCGGCAACGAATTGGCTATACCTTCATCTAGAGTGTTGGACTTAATGGTTTGTGAAAGCTTAGAAGCTAGAATCAAAGCAAGAATGGGAAAGGACTAACATCTTTTTTCTCATTACCATTTTCATACCCTCATCTACTTGTACGGTAAGAGTATAACTAATTTTTAAACTAAACATTTTTTGGGTTTTAATTGACTATACAGCCTACATGGACTTTTTTACAAGGTTAAACTGAGAATCCAATGGAATGTATAGATTGGACTTACACAACCAGCAAAATTATAAGTTATAGAGAAATTCTTTATGCACCGCAGGCGGTGCAGAACCGTGCACACCACTCGCAGTGATTGGCTCATGCATAGAGCCAGAAGAAAAAAATTTTTTGTTATGCACCGCACCCCGGCTCTGCATGTGAGCCAATCACCGCGGGTGGTGCACGCATTCTGTATCACCCGCAATGCACAAAGAATTTCTCTAAGTTATATACTAGGTTAGACCTACATTCATAAATAACATAGAGATAGCTTTGGAGTGGACTGACCTAAATCCTAGAGAGAAAAAAATTTTCAGTAGATTGTTTTCTCCCTACAAAATTCAGGACGGCCCAATTCAGGACGGCCTACTCCAAAGTTATTTCTAGATATATTGTCTAGCCCAGAACATGATTTATTTTATTGTAAGGGTCCAATCCATAAATCATATAGAATTTTCAGCACAAAATCAAAACAAACCTTAAGTTTGATTCTGATCCCAGTTTTTTTCTTTTTCTTTTTTTTAATAATAAAAGATCATGTTCTATGCCAATGCAGTCACGTCCTTTTGGAACAAAAAATGAAGACACATTTGGTGATGACTGAGTACCAAATTGATCACATGGAAAACACCTTCAGCAAAAATCCGTCTCCCCTGTTCAAGATCAGAGGAATCTCACAGCCCACAAAGATAGACCCCACCTGATTTCATCTACGAAGTGGGTGTGTCAGACCATGGCTAGAAGACGAGTGAAAGGAGACAGCTTTTACTGTATTGAAGGGAAAGCGGGACCTTTCAACTACTCTAACGCTGGCTACTTTGCTACCAATCAGTGATCAAAAGCACAAATCCAACTTTCTAATCCTACTTATTCCCTTTTGACCAGTCCTGCTTATTCCCTAAGGTTTTGACTCCGAGATAATTAATTTTACGGTCAAAGCTTGAACAGTTTATTGTTTCCCACCGTCTGGACGTGTTCCTTGGTCGCCTTCTGCTGACTGATTGCAACCTAACAGTCATGTAACTTTCTAACCCTTTAACTTGGTGGACAGCTAAGGTTGCATAGATATTCGTTCGACATTCCGTGATGAATATCGCTGCTCGGAGAGGTCGTTTCTCTTTCCCGTCCGGTTCAAAAGCAGAGGACGGAACTTCACCAAAAAAAAAAAAAAAAAAAAAAAACGGACGATGAAAATTACTCGGCATTTTGTGTGATTTCACCAGAGTGCATCTGGCCCACCCGTTTAGGGCACATAAATTTAGATATACATAATGTGCGCCCGTCCGGTTCAAAAGCAGAGGAAGGAACTTCACCAAAAAAAAAAAAAAAAAAACGGACGATGAAAATTACTCGGCATTTTGTGTGATTTCACCATCTGGCCCACCCGTTTAGGGCACATAAATTTAGATATATAGAAATATCAGAAGATGATTCTATCAGGGCACATCTGGAAAACCCGTTAACGACACATCAATTTCATAAATATCCACCGTTCGATTGGTTTGCGAAGTGCACAGAATCTTGTGAGGCTCCCCCACCTCCACTTGGCTCAGGGAAAGCTCTAATGTCTATAAATTGGGGTGGGGGGCATCCCTGACGCAACCAAAGTGTGCCAAGAGTGGGAGCTAAGGAGAGAGGAGGTGGCCAGAGAGCAATGGGAGGGTCCTCTTCCAAATCCGCATTGTGCAGCTGCTTTTCTCCTTGCTATGAAGAAGCTGAGGGTGAGCAGAGGGGCACCTCAAGTAAAGTCAGATCCAGTGATGACGACCGACCGGGATTTGTTGCCGATCCGAAAATCAACGAGAAATCCTCTGCCTTCATAGCCAAATTCCATGAGAGGCAAGACAACGGACCCCGATAGGCTTGCATGCAGTGCAGCTTAGCTTCTGATTTCATGTCCCTAGTATTTATGCTTGCTGAAGTTTGTTACCATTTATATTTATATGTTTCTTCCTTTGATTTGTAGTAGGTTGATTTGCGCCTTGTATTCGGTTGTCGAGGGAAAGAAAAAGGATATCATGAGATCTAATTGGGATATACTGTTCTGTTGGTATATTGTGCATTTACTTTTAGACTGTAATAAGAAAACTTTGGAAATAAAGTTAGCTCTTTGCTCAAGACTGTTCATTCGTTCAACATACAACTTGTTAATTTCCATCGAGAAAAAAAAAAAACATACAAGTTGTTAATTTGTAGAAGTTATAGTGTGCTGTGAAGTGTCATGGTTACAGTTTAGCAGAGCAATGCTATTTTCAGTATTTCCTTTGTTGAGCAGCATCCAGATGGTGATCAACTGTTGGAGCTTTTTTGTTGTTGATGACTTGAAAATATTTCTTGAAATCACACGGCCATTAGTATTTTAATTCAAGACATGGATTGTTTACTGTAAGCTTGTAGTATAACTTTCTTAATTTTGGGGGTCCAGGAAGCCCGTTCAGCAAGATGATTTGGAAAGTATTCTCATGGCTGGCCACTAAAAACCGATTGCATGCAGGAAAAATCCTTGCAAGAAAAGGATGGAACGTGAGCTTTGGATGTATCTTTTGTGGTGCACGTGTGGAGTCAATTAGCTATTATTAGGATTTGATGTCTTGAGATTTGATCCACATTGAACCCACAGCGAGGTCCGCGACGAAAAACGGAGTCCAACGAGATCAAGATGACCCCAAACGGAGTCCGGACGGAGAAGATACGCGTGATTGAAGTCGGCATAGAACTCGATGTGGTGGAGGATCGCTAGTGGCCGGCGGAGCGGCGGCGGCCCGGCTGCGCGAGGCCCAAGCGTGGCAGCACACAGGTTAGGCAAGCAGGGTGCGGCCCAACGCGCGGCCCAAGCCCGGGCGTGCGGGCCAGCCTAGGCGCAAGCGCGCGGGGCACACAGGCCAGCCTAGGCCCAAGTGCGTGGGCGTGCGGGCCAACCCAGGCCCACGTGCACCCCTGGGAGCCCGTTGCCCGATCCATCATGGACCAAGTGGTGCATAGCCCACCGCGTGGGCATTTTCTATGCGTTTCTCGCGATCTACAGTACTATTTCGTGGACCAATGTACGATCAGAGGGCGTGGGTTGATTTTCATTTCGATCTAATGGTCCGAAGGAATTCCAAGTGCTCTAAGGAGTCCTTAATCCTAATCAAATTGATTTTTAAGGCCTTTAAAAGGCTTGATGCGTGGAAGAACTTCGTGTGGTGCAGCATTGATTTGACAAGAGCATAGGAAAACTAGAACCCACGTGAAGAAAGAGAGAGACGTGCGGCGCTGTGAGGAGAAGGAGCAGGGAGGCTCTGGAACAGCGGACAGCGATCATTTCAGGGGTTCAGAGAGGTCTTTCTAGAGAGAGCTTTTGTGAGGGAGAACTTCCTGTGAGGAAAAAATCGAGTGTACGAGAGTTAAGAGTAAGATCTCCTCTTGTAATATTTCTTTTTCTCATAGTGAAGTTTTCATGCCTCGTGGAGGCGAGCCCTTTTTTGGCTGATCCACGTATTTAATTATTTTTATTTTATTTCTTCTTTCTTCCTGTTGCATCACGCGGTATCAAAAAAGTCCTAGTAGGTGGTGTCCTAGCCAGACATCTCCCAACAAGTGGTATCAAAGCGAGGTGGTACAAAGATGCAGGTTGTAGTAGTGGTGAGCAAGACTGAAGATGGAGAAGACAGGATCAATCAAGATGGAGATCAATAAATTTGATGGAAAGAGTAATTTCTCCTTGTGATAGGCAAGAGTGAAGGATGTGCTCATCCAGCAAGGGTTGATCGATGCTCTCTTGTGCGAGAAGAAACCAATCACCATGGAGATACGGGATTGAAAATGGCTACAGATGCAGCGGTGAGTACCATCTGCATGTACCTAGCAGATGAGGTGGTGATCCATGTGCTTAGCGAGACTTCTCCGACAGTACTGTAGTCGAAGCTCAAAGTGTTGTACATAGCGAAATCTTCCACCAACACTCTCTTCCTCTAGAGATAATTCTATCAGTTGCGGATGGCTGAGGGACAGAGCATGCATGAGCATCTTAGCCAATTCCAAAAGATCCTCACCAACCTCCTTAGTATTGGCTAGAATGTTGAAAAGAAGACCAGGATACTGGTTTTGCTAGCATCACTTCCACCTTCATATGAGTCCTTGGTGACTGCTCTTCTAGTGGGGAAGAGCACCATCAAGATGGACGAGATTACCACGGTGATACTCTAGAACGAGGTTCTCAGAAGGAAGAACCTGGCTTCGAGCTCAGGTGGCAATAGCTTAGCTTTGGTGGTTTCTAGAGGAGCAAGAGGCGGTAGACGGAGCGACAAGAAATCGCGACGAGGACGGTCCAAGTCCTAGAAGGACTTGAGCAAAATCAGGTGTTACTGGTGTGACGAGTTGGTGCATCTAGCCAGAGATTGCTCTCAACTCAAAAATCGGACGATGGCTGCTGTGGCGATGGCCAGTAGCGATTCAGAGAGAGATATTCTGGAGATATCTGACGAGGTATCTACTTCTTTCCAGTAGTGGATTTTAGATTCTGCATGTACATATCATGTATGTTGTAGAGAGGAGCAGTTTGACTCTCTGGAGAACAGTGAAGGCACTGTTTATCTGTCGGATGGATTGAGCTATGCGATCAGAGGCATCGAGACGGTCAGTTGGAGGACACATGATGGTGTAGTGAGAAGATTGAGAGAGGTCCGATACATACCCGATTTCAGGTGGAACCTTATCTCATTGAGCAGACTGGATTCGAGAGGCTACAGGACGGTAGCTAGTGGAGGAATCCTGAAGGTACTATATGGTGATAGGATTGTACTGGAGGGAAAGAAGGGGAGGATATGACATTATTACTTGACAGAGAGCCTAGTGCGAGGTGGAGCTCCAGGTGGAGATGGATCGGGCACGAGACGGGAGACTCGGGAGGACGAGAAGTGACGTTGCAAGGTGAGATTCCTATTACCACAGGATGATACTCCGAGTAGGTCTTAGGTCCGAAGAAGCACAGCATATGACGAAGATGGGATCGAGCGGCCTAGCTCGACTCTCATGTTTGCCAATCCATGATTAGCCGACGATTGCCCCAGAACATGGGGATGAGGAGATTCAGAAGCTTTTGAAACAGGAAGAGATCGAATATTGAGTCGAAGTAAAAATTGTTAGAATTTGATATCTCGAGATTCGGTCTAAATTGAGCCCACAACGAGATCCGTGATGAAAAATAGAGTCCAACGAGATCAAGATCACCCTAAATGGAGTCTGGACGGAGAATATACGTGCGATTGAAGTCGGTATGGAACTCAGTGTGGCAAAGGACCGCTGGCGGCTGGCGGCGGACCGGCGAAGCAGCGGCGATTTGGCTACTCGTGACCCAGGCCTGAGCATGTGGGGCACGGTGCAGGCCCAGGCGCGCACCGGCCCACGCGTGCCCCTGGGAGCCTGTTGCCCGATCCATCGTGGATCCGGCGATGCACAGCCCACTGCGTGGGCATTTTTCAGGTGTTTCTCGCGGTCCATGATACTGTTCTATGGACTGGTGCGCGATCGGAGGATTTGGGTTGATTCCAGTTTCGATCCAACGATCCGAGGGAATTCTAGGTGCTTTAAGGAGTCCCTAATCCTAATCTAATTGGTTTTTAAGGCCTTTAAAAAGGCTTGATGGTGGAAGAACTTCGTGTGGTGTGGCGTTGATCTGACAAGAGTGCAGGAAAATCAAAACCCACGCGAAGAAAGAGAGAGATGTGCGGTGCTGTGAGGAGAAGGAGCAGGGAGGCTTCTGGACAGCGGACAATGATCGCTTCAGGGGTTCAAGGGGATCTTCCTAGAGAGAGCTTTTATGAGGGAGAACTTTCTGTGAAGGAGAAATTGGGTGTACAAGGGTTGAGGGTGAGATCTCCTCTTATAATATTTCTTTTTCTCATAGCGAAGTTTACATATCCCGTGGAGGTGAGTTCTTTTTTGGCTGATCTACGTATTTGATTATTTTTATTTTATTTCTTCTTTCTTCCTGTTGCATCGCATGGTATCGAAAAAGTTCTGAGAGGTGGTATCCTGGCCAGACATCCCTCAACAGCCATTTGGTTTTCAGACGCTGCTTTGCTACAATCATCTAGACAACTCTCAAGCTTCAACTTAGTCTAGGAGGCAGGCCTGCCATCTTCTATTCCACATCTTTTGACTGACTGGAGGAGGAAGAACTACAGCGAAATGGGGAAGAAAGTAGGGGACCAGCTAACAGCAGCAGTGTGCTATGAGATCTGGAGAGAGAGGAGCAATCGACTGTTCCTAAATAGAAAATGCTCTCCTTTTTCCATGGTCCAGGAGCTTCTATTGTCGTTTAATGTTTGTGTTGGTGCAAAAATCCGCTTGCGCCGAAGAAGCTGGAGTCGAGGGAGTCGCGGTCGCCGTCGGGACCTGCAAAGGAAGTCTAAACCAGAGGTGGGGTTGCTCCAGCAAGACCCTCCGACGCTCAAGTCAGTTCTCTGCCTCAACAAGAATGGAGTGCTTGAACGGAGAATTTAATAGAGTTTTTGGGTAAAAAACTAGAGCTTATAGGCGGAGGGCTCAACAGACTGATAGCGACGTTCATAACCATCTCGTAGTGGGCCGCCCACCGTCAGGAGGAATTTGTTGCGAGGAGTAGTATAGTAGACCCGTGGCCCTCACTGCAGCGCGCCACGTGGAGTCTGCCGCAGGGAGTGGAGCGGCGTCCGTTGTCGCGATTTTCCAGCGGATGGAAGAATCGCACAGTATCCATTACAGAAGATGGAGCAGGATCGTGGGCATCATAGCGGTCTGCCAGGGAATAGTGAAGCCGCGCGGGATCCGTCGCAGGAGGTGGAGCAGAGTCGTGGCCGTCATAGCGGTCTGTCAGGGAATGATGGAGCTGCGCAGAATCCATCGCAGGAAGTGGAGTAGGATCGTGGGGGTTCCTGTGTTGCGCCAGAAAGTGCGGATTCGTCCGCTGAAGTTCGACAGCGGTCGGAGCTGGTGACAGAGCCTGGCTCCCATAGGAGCCCGGGCGGAGTCCTCCTTGTGATTGAAGTCGTGGGCGGAGCCCGGCTCCCGTAGGAGTCCGGGCGGAGTCCTCCTGCAATTAAAGTCAGGTGCGAAGTCCGGCTCCCGTGGGAGTCCGGACGGAGCTTACCGGCAGTTGAAGTTGGCGACGGAGCCCGGCTTCCGTAGAAATCCGGGCGAAGTCCTCCTTGAGGTTGGAGTCGTGGGTGGAGCCTGGCTCCCGTGGGAGTCCGGGCGGAGTCCTCTCGGAGTTGAAGTCGTAGGCGGAGCCCGGCTCCCGTAGGAGTCCGGGCGGAGTCCCCTGCAATTAAAGTTAGGTGCGAAGTCCGGCTCCCGTGGGAGTCCGAACGGAGCTTACCGGCAGTTGAAGTTGGCGACGGAGCCCGGACTCCTACGAGTCCTCCTTGAGGTTGGAGTCGTGGGCGGAGCCCGGCTCCCGTGGGAGTCCGGGCGGAGTCCTCTCGGAGTTGAAGTCATGGGCGGAGCCCGGCTCCCGTAGGAGTCCGGGCGGAGTCCCCTGCAATTAAAGTCAGGTGCGAAGTCCGGCTCCCGTGAGAGTCCGGATGGAGCTTACCGGCAGTTGAAGTTGGCGACGGAGCCCGACTCCCGTAGGAATCCGGACGAAGTCCTCCTTGAGGTTGGAGTCCTGGGCGGAGTCCGGCTCCCGTGGGAGTCCGGGCGGAGTCCTCTCGGAGTTGAAGTCGTGGGCGGAGCCTGGCTCCCGTAGGAGTCCGGGCGGAGTCCCCTGCAATTAAAGTCAGGTGCGAAGTCCGGCTCCCGTGGGAGTCCGAATGGAGCTTACCGGCAGTTGAAGTTGGCGACGGAGCCCGGCTCCCGTAGGAGTCCGGGCGAAGTCCTCCTTGAGGTTGGAGTCGTGGGCGGAGCCCGGCTCCCGTGGGAATCCGGGCGGAGTCCTCTCGGAGTTGAAGTCGTGGGCGGAGCCCGGCTCCCATAGGAGTCCGAGCGGAGTCCCCTGCAATTAAAGTCAGGTGCGAAGTCTGGCTCCCGTAGGAGTCCGGACGGATCTTACCGGCAGTTGAAGTTGGCGACGGAGCCCGGCTCCCGTAGGAGTTCGGGCGAAGTCCTCCTTGAGGTTGGAGTTGTGGGCGGAGCCCGGCTCCCATAGGAGTCCGGACGGAGTCCTCTCAGAGTTGAAGTCGTGGGCGGAGCCCGGCTCCCATAGGAGTCCGGGTGGAGTCCCCTGTAATTAAAGTCAGGTGCGAAGTCCGGCTCCCGTAGGAGTCCGGACGGATCTTACCGGCAGTTGAAGTTGGCGGCGGAGCCCGGCTCCCGTGGGAGTCCGGGCGGAGTCTGCAAGGGTTAATCCTGCTGAGAACTTTGGCTGTGGGTATTTTATACCCAACACCAGTCCCCCTACTTTCGAGTTTGAATTTCGAATGAAGGAAGTACAGAGAGATTGACATAGTCGAAGTTGTCCCCTCGAATCCTGCGCACGACCGCCCCCAGATATTTTGGCATTAAATGTGCGCGTGCTGGAGTCTTTTCGAATCGGGGCGATACGAAGGGACTCTTCGAAATTTCCGCCGGTACACTGGCCCAGGTACGGTGCCATAATGGCTCTGCCGACCCGTCAGCCGCTTTTATCCGCCCGCCGGGGGGAGTGGGATACGTGTTGGGCGCGGGCTGGCCTGGGGGGATTCGCGATCATCATGGCGTCGGATCCCAGGGTCTATTTAAACCCGTCCTTCCACCTTTAGGGGTCCTATTCCGTTCCAGAGTTCTATCAATGTCTGCCTTCCCTTTGAGAGCCCTGTTTCAGTTGGTATCTTCTCGGGCCGTAGGCGCCCTTCAAATCGTCCCTGTCTTCGTCCCTCTGGTCCCTCAGAGCGATCTAGGTTAGTTCCAGCACCTTCATCTTTCTTCTCGCCGCTTAGGGACCTCTTCTTTGCTATTATTTTTTGTATTCCTCCGAGTTAGTTTCCTGTGACCTCTCGCCCCTCATCCTGTCCGTCTTCTTCGGGATCTTTAGAGCCCTCATTCGAAGCTACTCGAAATGTCGTCCGGCTCTTCTGCTCCCTGCAGTTTCGGGAGTTCTTCTGCCTCAAACCCTCAGGTCCCTTGCTCTGTAGATGAACCTGTGTCTGGGGCTGGGCTCCGCCCGATTTTTGCGTCGGACGCCATTCCATGTTCCTTGACTCCGGAGGAACTCCTTCTGATAAGGGTTCAGTATGGGGTTCCTTCGGAGTATGACCTGAAGCTGCCTAGCCCTTCTGACTAGGCTAGCACTCCCCCACCCGGTCATTTTTGCCTGTATCAGGAGGCATTCCGTGTCGGACTCCGGCTTCAGCTTCCATCTTTTGTTGTCGCCCTCTTCCGCTTCTTAGACATCTCCTTGGCTTCTGTGGCCCCGAATTCTTTTAGGTTTTTGATAGGATTTCTCTCCCTTTGCCACGTGTCGAGGTCCAACCGTCCCTCTCCCTGTTTAGGCACTTCTATACTTTCAAGCGCCATCCTTCGACGAAGGACTGGTGGTACTTCTCCCCCCAGTTTGGCAAGAAGGGGTTGCTGAAAGGTGCCCCTTCTTCAATCCACAATTGGAAGGGGAAATACCTCTTCGTCCACTACCCGACCCTGAGGCTGGGCCTGCCCCCTTGGGGCTCTCTGAGGGATTCTGTCTGCCGGGCCCCCAGCCTGGGGGAGGATGACCTCCAGGCTGCCCGAAAGGTTCTTGCCTATTCCGCTCCTTCCCTTCCCAATCTTCTGAGAGAGCAATTTCTGTTCAACATCGGCCTGAGCCCCCAGGATCTTGCGAGTATTTCATCTTTTCCTTTATCTTCTTTTTTCCTGTCTTTCTTCTTTTTCTTTCTCTTTTTTACCTCTTCTTCCTTCTCTCTCTTTTTCTCCTCTCTTTCTCTCTCTCCCTTTTTTTTTTCGATTTCTGACTCTTGATTGATTGGTTTGCTTCTTTTTATTCTTCTTTTTTTTTTTTTTAAAGAATGGACGTCGAAGCAGCGCGGATGCTTGCCAGGGGCCTCAGGGCCCACAAGAGAAAGGGTGTCGCGACCTCCGGATCGGCGAAGAGGGCCAGGGCGGAGGAGTCGAGCTTGGCCGCACCCGCCCAGGCGACTCCAGCGATTGACATTCCCTCGGATGCTGAGGCAATGGCTCCCCGGACCTCCTCGAGGAGTCCGCCGACTGGGGCCCCTGTTTCGGGGGTCCGCTCCACGGAGGCATCCGTAGCCGAGAGGAGGAAGAGAAGGAAGTCGGTGGCCCGCAGGGTGAGTAGCCGTCGAACTGCTGCTGACGAGTCCCTCTGCTTCGAAGAGGGTCCGAAGAATCCCTTCAATGATAGGGACTTGATCAGGCGGTTGATCGACAGCTGCATTCTGCCCGACGTCGTCGAGAGGATCGACCGCGCCGATCCTGAGCAGCGGGCCTGGGACTCTTTGGGGTCCTTCCTTGAGATAAGCAAATCTTCATTTACCTGGCTATTCGGCCCTTGTTCTGATCCCCTAACCGCCCTTGCAGATTGGGCACCAGCTCCTTGCCAATATCGAGGCGATGAACCGTGCGAGGAGGAACATCGTCCAGGTGGAGGAGCGCTGCCGGGCCGAGGTTGCTCGCCTCCAAGAAAAGACGGCCGAAGTAGTCGCCCTCCAAGAGGCCCTGGAAAGAGAGAAACAAGCCCGGGAGGAGGAGAGGCAGACCTTGGAGGAGTCGGCGAGAAAGGCGGAGGCCGAGGTCGCCAACTTGGCTTAGCAGATTTCGGTCCTGGTCTCTGAGGTCAGAGTCCTCGCGGTAAAGGAATTCAAGACCTCCGCGGAGATGAGGGACCTGAACATCCAATTCGGCCAGGAGGCATTCATCAAGGAGTTCGAGCTCTGCCAAGAGAAGGTGACCAGAAAATTTTCAGAGCTCGACCTCAGCTTCCTAGGCGAGGAGTCCAAAGATGAGGCCGGTCCCTCGCCAGCCATCACTGCTATCGCAGCCCCCTTGCCGGAGACGTCGAGTTCTCCAACCCCCGCCCCTGAGGTCTAAGACCTCCGACCTTGTATTTCTATTTCATCGCAATTTTTCTTTTCCTTTTTTTTTGTCTTCAAGAATCATCCAATCAATAAAGTTGAATTTCTTATCGCGGATGGCTTCTCCTCCCTCCCCTTCTTCTCTCTGCTTTTCTTCCTGCGATGAGTCGTGCTTTGACGCTTTTGCCTCCCGATGGCAGTGTCCTGCAGAAGCACTTCCCCTGCCCCTGGGGATCCCGCTGAAGTCGACGATCCAGCGGCTGAAGAAGGAAGGCCTTCACTTGACAAAGAAGTCAAAGAAGATGGAAGGCGAGCTTCGCAGATTGAGAGAAGGTCATTCTGAAGCCACCGCGGAGGCCACCCACTTTCGGAATCTCCACGTGAAGGGGATCATGGAGTATAGCCGGAGGAAGGCGGATTTCGTGAAGGAGCTCGCGGAATGCAAGAAGAGCGCCAGTGATCGAATTTGGGCTCAGGCCGCCAAGATTAGCGCCCTCAAGATGGAACTGTCGGCCGTGATGGGGAAGATCGACCAGCTGGGAGGAAGTTCGTCCCGGCTCTTGGCTCGGGCCGACGGCGACCAGGAGTGGTCGAAGAAGGTCTCCGACCTTCAGCGGCAGCTTCAGGACGCCGAGGTGAGCCACGACGTGCATCGGACCAGCTGGCGCAGGCAGGTGGAGGAATATAAAGGGAGACTCAGGGCAACGACCGATGAAGTCGTCCGTCTCCAGAGGCAGCTGGCTAATAGGGCTCAGCTTACTTCCACCCGGGATTCTGATGAACTCCAGTCCCTAAGAGGAACCGTTGAAGGGATTTCTGTCGCCCTCGGAGAAAAGACAGCCGAGCTGCAACAATTGAAGATCCAACTGGCATACGAGCAGCGGGCCGTCGCGGACGCGGAGGCGGAATCCGAGGTCTTGAGGAAGAGGCATCGAGAGGCGGAGGCCGAGAGTCAGCGACTTCGTCGGGCGCTCCAGGACGCGCTGCAGAGAAGGGGAGAGCTAGACGAAGAAATTAAGAATCTAAGGCAGTCCTGGATGAGGGGTGGAGCAGATAACTCTAGGTCGGAGGGAGCAGAGCCTCCTTAGAGCTCTTTTCGTCCTTCCGTCTTTTCATGTATATACTTCTCTTTTTGTTGTTTTGTCCCGCTTTTGTCGTTTTGCTTTTCTTTCCTTGGCCTTCCGAGCTTTGTAGTGTGTATTTCGGAAATAGAATGAAAAGGGTGTTTTGTGTTACCTCATCCACGCGTTGTATTAAATTGTCGTCCGCCGAATTTTTCTTATCGTTTGACTTGTCTGATGTTGATGTCGTTGGGAGGCGCCCAATCGTCGATGCGTTAGCTTACCTTCCTCGTCGTACATGGCCGCAAGCCTGAGCTTGGCGGTCCGGACTCCGCATTACTTCGGGGACATCGCTGTCTTCTTGACCTGTGTCGGGAGTCTTCTTAGAGGTCGGGGGTGTTTGATAGGAACTCCCCATCTTTGTTGGGACGAGGTTCTTTAGGTCTTGGGTACGGTTCGTCCTTCATCTGTTTCCGTCATAGTTCGTCACCCTTCCTTTTTAATTTTTCTCCTCTTCTCAGAGTGGGGCCCTCCCCTCGCTTTTTGTGGGGTTGCATAGGAGCGTGGAGGTGCCGCTGAGGGGCTTTTTTCCTTCATCCGATCTTGTTGGGCAGTCGGGTTTCGTCACCATCAGGACGAGGTTCTCCTTCCGTTCCCGCGAGGGCACGTAAGGGCCATTGCCAGGGCGGGCGGAGTCTTCCTTGCTGCAGAAGTCGTGGGTGGAGCCTGGCCCCCGTAGGAGTCCGGGCGGAGTCTCCCTTGCTGTAGAAGTCACGGGCGGAGCCCAGCTCCCGTAGGAGTCCGGGCCTTCGACCTTGCTCAAGTCAGGGTGAGGTTCTCCTCCCGTTCCCGACATGGCCGTGGGGGCACGTTAGGTCGCTGTAAGGCCTCTCCCTTCATCCGGTCTAAAAGAATCGGGTCTTTGACTTTGCTCATGTCAGGACGAGGTCCTCCTCCTGTTTCTGACATGGTTGTGGGGGCACATTAGGGCGCTGTAAGGCCTCTCCCCCCATTCGGTCTAAAAGAACCGGGCCTTTGACTTTGCTCATGTCAGGATGAGGTCCTCCTCCTGTTCCTAACATGGCTGTGGGGGCACATTAGGGCACTGTAAGGCCTCTCCCCCCATCCGGTCTAAAAGAACCGGGCCTTTGACTTTGCTCATGTCAGGACAAGGTCCTCCTCCTGTTCCTGACATGGCTGTGGGGGCACATTAGGGCGCTATAAGGCCTCTCCCCCATCCGGTCTAAAAGAACCGGGCCTTTGACTTTGCTCATGTCAGGACGAGGTCCTCCTCCTGTTCCTGACATGGCTGTGGGGGCACATTAGGGCGCTGTAAGGCCTCTCCCCCCATCTGGTCTAAAAGAACTGGGCCTTTGACTTTGCTCATGTCAGGACGAGATCCTCCTCCTGCTCCTGACATGGCTGTGGGGGCACATTAGGGCGCTGTAAGGCCTCTCCCTCCAATCCGATCTCGAGATAATCAGACTTTCATTTTAGGTATGTTAGGATGAGGTTCTCCCTCCGTTCCTAACATAACTTTGTTTTAGGCGTTTGAAGGGGTTATATCCAGTCGTGACAAATCCATGCCAAATGAGAAAAACACGTCAAGTAGAAAGGAATTTAGATTCAAGGTGAAATCGTAAGTAATACATTTACAGGTTTCCTGAGTTTCACGGTTGCGGAAGGACTGCTCCTCCTTGAGGCCCTCCGGTGATGGAGTCGATGGTCCCGATGGGAGGCCGGTCCCCGGGTTGCTCCTCCCTTCTTGGTGGTTCAGGTTGTGGAAGGGCCCTTGGCCGATCTTCTCTACCCTCAGGCCTGCGTCGGATGAACCTGTCGAGTCGACCTCGTCGGATGAGCTCCTCGATCTCGTCCCGGAGCTGGATGCATTCCTCCGTGTCGTGGCCGTGGTCGCGGTGGTAGAGACAGAACTTGTTGGGGTTGCGCTTTTCAGGGTGCGTGCGCATCCTCTCCGGCCTAGGGAGCTGCTCCCCGACCTCCATCAGTACCTGGGCTTTCGAGACGTTGAGGGGGGCGTAGTTGCGGAATCTCCCCGGTGGGGAACCCCGCGATCCGGACTTCTCTGCCTGCGCACCCGGGGTGGGGTATGGGCACGCTTGTGCCCAGGAGGGGATCGAGAGCGTGGCCGGGCTTCTCTTGGCCTTTTTTCGATTGCGAGCTTACTCGAGTCTCCCGCCCGCCGCTCCCTTACTGTCTCTTCATCCTTCATTTTGAAGGCTTCTTCCGCTCGGGCGTATCCTTCAGTCCGAGCCAACAAATCAACAAAATTCTTGGGGTACTTCTTCTCCAGGAAGAACAAAAAGTCATTCTTTTGAAGGCCACCCTTCAGAGCGGCCATTGCGACTGATTGGTCCAAGTTTCGGACCTCCAGCGCCGCGATGTTGAAACGATTGATGTAGGCCCGAATGAACTCTCCTTCCCTCTGCTTGATATTGATAAGGGATTCCGAATCCTTCCGGGGGCGCCGGCTGCTGACAAAATGGGCCACAAATTGGTGGCTCATTTGATCGAAGGAAAAGATGGTACCCGATTTCAAAGCCGAGTACCAGTTCCTCACCGCTCCCTTCAAGGTGGATGGAAAGGCCCGGCATAGGATGGCGTCGGGAGCGCTGTGAAGCAGCATCATCGTTCGGAAGGCCTCCAGATGATCAATCGGGTCCGAAGTCCCGTCGTAGCTTTCGAACTGGGAGAGCTTGAAGTTTGGCGGGATCGGTTCCTGCATGATCATTTGAGAGAAGGGAGGGTCAGTATAAATATCCTCACCATAAGCGGGGGGAGCATGGCGGAGTTCTTCGATCCACCGGTTCATCTCCTGGAGCCTCCGGTCCAGGAAATCCTCCCGACTTCGAGTCTCGAGGGTCCTCTGGCAGAATGGGAGTAGGGATCTTCTAGGGGTGAAGTCATGGTCCGATTGAGGGCTCTCCACCCTCGGGTTCGTTTTCCCAGGAAGGACGGGGTGGCTGGCCCAGGTGGCCCGCCCTACCGTCGGATTCTGGTGTTCTGGGGACACCCTTTCCAGGCATACTGATGCCTGCGGCTGCTGCTGCTGCATAGCCTGCACAGCTTCTGTGAGGCCTCTGACCTGCTGCGCCAGCAGGTCAAACTGCTCCGCGCTGACCGCCGCCGTCGGAGGAGGAGGAGGAGGTTGAGAAACAGGAGGGGAGGTCGGAGCCTGAGATCTGGCCGCGGAGGTCGTGGACCGTCGTGTGGATGCCTTGCGGGGAGGCATCAAGTAAGGATCCCGTGGGGGAAACAAGGAGTGGGTGCCAGAGGAGACGATCGGAGGCGGCTCCGTTGAGCGCTCCTTTAAGAACAAGGGTACTGTGAAGGTTCAAGCCCTTCCTCTAGCACCAATCCTGTTGGTGCAAAAATCCGCTTGCGTCGGAGAAGCTGGAGTCGAGGGAGTCGCGGTCGCCGTCGGAACCTGCAAAGGAAGTCTAAACCGGAGGTGGGGTTGCTCCGACAAGATCCTCCGACGCTCAAGTCAGTTCTCTGTCTCAACAAGAATGGAGTACTCGAACGGAGAATTTAGCAGAGTTTTTGGGTAAAAAACTAGAGCTTATGGAATAACGTATCTGGGGTCTCCCTTTTTATAGGCGGAGGGCTCAACAGACTGATAGCGACGTTCATAACCATCTCGTAGTGGGCCGTCCACCGTCAGGAGGAATTTGTTGCGAGGAGTAGTGGAGTAGACCCGTGGCCCTCACTGCAGCGCGCCACGTGGAGTTTGCCGCAGGGAGTGGAGCGGCGTCCGTTGTCGCGATTTGCCAGTGGATGGAAGAATCGCGTAGTATCCATTACAGAAAGTGGAGCAGGATCGTGGGCATCATAGCGATCTGCCAGGAAATAGTGGAGCCACGCGGGATCCGTCGTAGGAGGTGGAGCAGAGTCGTGGCCGTCATAGCGGTCTGTCAGGGAATGATGGAGCTGTGCGAAATCCGTCGCAGGAAGTGGAGTAGGATCGTGGGGGTTGCTGTGTTGCACCAGAAAGTGCGGATTCGTCGGCTGAAGTTCGACAGCGGTCGGAGCTGGTGACGGAGCCTGGCTCCCGTAGGAGCCCGGGCGGAGTCCTCCTTGTGATTGAAGTCGTGGGCGGAGCCCGATTTTCGTAGGAGTCCGGACAGAGTCCTCCTGCAATTAAAGTCAGGTGCGAAGTCCGGCTCCCGTGGGAGTCCGGACGGAGCTTACCGGCAGTTGAAGTTGGCGACGGAGCCCGGCTCCCGTAGGAATCCGGGCGAAGTCCTCCTTGAGGTTGGAGTCGTGGGCGGAGCCCGGCTCCCGTGGGAGTCCGGGCGGAGTCCTCTCGGAGTTGAAGTCGTAGGCGGAGCCTGGCTCCCATAGGAGTCCGGGCGGAGTCCCCTGCAATTAAAGTCAGGTGCGAAGTCCGGCTCCCGTGGGAGTCCGGACGGAGCTTACCGGCAGTTGAAGTTGGCGACGGAGCCCGGCTCCCGTAGGAGTCCGGACGAAGTCCTCCTTGAGGTTGGAGTCGTGGGTGGAGCCCGGCTCCCGTGGGAGTCTGGGCGGAGTCCTCTCGGAGTTGAAGTCGTGGGCGGAGCCCGGCTCCCGTAGGAGTCCGGGCGGAGTCCCCTGCAATTAAAGTCAGGTGCGAAGTCCGGCTCCCGTGGGAGTCCGGACGGAGCTTACCGGCAGTTGAAGTTGGCGACGGAGCCCGGCTCCCGTAGGAATCCGGGCGAAGTCCTCCTTGAGGTTGGAGTCGTGGGCGGAGCCCGGCTCCCGTGGGAGTCCGGGCGGAGTCCTCTCGGAGTTGAAGTCGTGGGCGGAGCCCGGCTCCCGTAGGAGTCCGGGCGGAGTCCCCTGCAATTAAAGTCAGGTGCGAAGTTCGGCTCCCGTGGGAGTCCGGACGGAGCTTACCGGCAGTTGAAGTTGGCGACGGAGCCCGGCTCCCGTAGGAGTCCGGGCGAAGTCCTCCTTGAGGTTGGAGTCGTGGGCAGAGCCCGACTCCCGTGGGAGTCCGGGCGGAGTCCTCTCAGAGTTGAAGTCGTGGGCGGAGCCCGGCTCCCGTAGGAGTCCGGACGGATCTTACCGGTAGTTAAAGTTGGCGACGGAGCCCGGCTCCCGTAGGAGTTCGGGCGAAGTTCTCCTTGAGGTTGGAGTCGTGGGCGGAGCCCGGCTCCCGTAGGAGTCCGGACGGAGTCCTCTCAGAGTTGAAGTCGTGGGCGGAGCCCGGCTCCCATAGGAGTCCGGGCGGAATCCCCTGCAATTAAAGTCAGGTGCGAAGTCCGGCTCCCGTAGGAGTTCGGGCGGATCTTACCGGTAGTTGAAGTTGGCGGCAGAGCCCGGTTCCCGTAGGAGTCCGGGCGAAGTCCTCCTTGCGGTTGAAGTTGTGGGCGGAGCCCGACTCCCGTGGGAGTTCGGACGGAGTCCGTAAGGGTTAATCCTGCTGAGAACTTCGGCTGTGGGTATTTTATACCCAACAGTTTGGAATCACCTTTGTTCTCTCAGTATGGCATCCTGTCTTGATGATTTATGGGACCAGTTTGAGCCCCCCCTTGCCAAGAAATAATTCATGAATTTTCTGTCATTGCCCGGCAACAAAGCACTGTGTTTCCTCCTTATCGTACTCTGCTTTCTGTATTCGCCTTCTTCTGGATACCGTTCTTTATTTAACTTGGTGTTTTCTTTTGGCTCTTAATAACATGGGGTGGCTTCTTGCTACCTCCTAATTCCAGTAAAAAAAAGAAAAAAAAAAGTTGTTTCACTATGTTCCTACAACAGGGATAAAGATTTTTTATTTTTTGCATTAGGTTTGAACCATTTTGGCGAAAAAAGTGGTTGTTTCGGTGAAGGGGCAATTTGGTTGGGAGTAATCTGGCATAAGAAAATGATTTTTACGTTAGATTATCATGTTTGGTATGAAAAGGAAAGAAAGATATGATAAAAAAGTTGGTGGGCTCCATGCTTACTTTTCGGAGAAAGAATGTAAAATAAATACCATAGGAGGGTTAGTATTTGATAAATTTTTAAGTACTGATAATCCATACTTGACAAAAATATTCTAATAAAACTGCATATGTAATTATTAAATTTGTTATAATGTCTTTTCAAATTTATTCAATAAAAAATTTTTATAAAAAAATTAAGATGGAGATAGTATAATGTAAAGGACTGTGATTATAGTTACACTATAATAATTTGTGTCTTTCACAATATTTAAAAATTGAAACGTCATAAAAATATAAATTATTTGACGATATTATGAGATGTGGTTGATTGTAATATCTTTACATGATGTTTGAGGTTAAAATACCGTATTTTAGATTTTTTTTTTTTTTTTTTAGTTGCCCGCTTGCCCCAAATAAGCCCACGTTTTGGTCTAATGGTTTTTTTTTTTTTTGTTGCCCGCTTGCCCCAGAATAAGCCCGCACGCCTCTCTTCTTCGTGCCCCAAAATAGACCCGCGGCGATCCCTATTCCCGTGCCCCAAAACAAACCCTCTCTTCCCCGTGCGCCTCTCTAACCCGTGCCCCAAAACACCGCCTCTTATCGTCGCGACGCACGCCGCCCCCTCCTGCCATGCGCCGCCACCACCGTCGTTCGCCAATGCCACCGCCTCTCACCGTCGTGACGCACGCCTCGGCCGTTCGCCTCCTCTCACGGACCGCCGTTCGCCACCACCACCGTTCGTAGCCTCTCAGGACTACCGTTCGCCTCCTCTCATGACCTCCATTCATCTGTGTTCGTCACCGACCTTCGTGGTCTGTTTGGACCTTCCATCTGCCGACCATCACCATTTTTTTGAGGTCTTGTCTTCTCCCATCGGCACTTCCGTCTTTCTTTAGTCGAGACAGAGCCTTCATCTTCTTCCTCCATCGCCGTCGTCGTCACCGGTCTTACCATTTTCGCTCATGGTCTTACCATCTTCACTCATGGCCGGTCTTCCTCCATCTTTATTTTCTGTGGCTCTTCTCGTGAGAAGGCAAGATCTCCTTCCCTTTTTCTTCGAGCACTAAAGCCTCCTTCGACGATTCCTTCCTCTGACGGCCGTCGTACCTCTCTCTCTCTTCTCCTCCTTCTCCCTCGGTCTCCCTCTCTTTCTTTCTCCCCTCTCTCTCTCTCCCTCCCTCTCCTCCCCGCTCTTCCCCCCATCGTCTCCCCTCCCTCCTGTAGACGACCGACTCCGAGTCCTTTTTTCTCTTCTTCGACTGATGGCGAGGGTATCCCGATTCTTCCTCTTGCTCCTCCATCTCCGATCAGGAGCCGGCCATACTCGAGACCCCTCTCCATTGTGTCCTTGTTTTGCTCTCTTACTACCGGCGTTCTGTGGGGAGTCGCCTAGTCGGGGCCTTCTTTCTCCTCTTCCTGCTGCTCTCCCATCTCTGGCTGGGAGCCGGCCGTACTCGAGACCTCCTATGGCATCCTATGGGGAGTCACCGTTCTTCATCGACGAAGTTCGATCTTCGAAAATAGGTGGCCCCATTCCCACCTACGGTAGGCACCCATTTTTTCTCCGGTCGGATTTGATCTTCCCCTTTCTCTCTTCTTGTGGGGGGTTGTCGATCTTCGAAACCTGGTCGGCCCCTTCCCACCTCTGGTCTCCGATCAGCCATGGGTCATTCACCAGAATCGCATCGGACTCCCTGCTCTCCCTCCCCTCCTCCGATTATCTGCTGTCGAAATTTCACGGGGAATCCATGCCAGACCCTCCTCTCCTTTGGCTGTGATTTCACGTCTATAATCTGTTTGTGATTTTGTTTTTGCAATGAGAAATCTATTTTTAATTTTTTTTTTGTTTGATTTTTCTTTATTGTCTTAAATCATGAGTCTCAAGTGATTTCATGTTGACAATTCATTTGTGGTTTGTTTTTATAATGAGAAATCTATTGTTTGGAGATCGAGGATTTAGATATTTCTCTTACCTACCCTTCAATGCATGTTTCTTTGCTTTTTCAAAATGTTAGATGAGATTGAAAAGAATTGGGGATGAAGGATTTTCTGAACTTTTGATCTTCAGATTCTCCTATCCTTTGTCTTCTTCAAACTCCATGAATGTTGGAAGCAAGTATTTCTTGTTCATTATGTGGTAGCCCAACTTGCTATAGTTTTGTAGCATGCCAGGATTTAAATTTTAATATCTATCTTCAGATTTTTGTTTTAAGATTTGTATGAAGGGACTGTGACGACTTTGGATTAAATTTTGCTGATTCAATTATTTCAAATGGCAGCAATCTTGGACGGTCTGCTTCTACAGGCAACCGATTGCAGTCATTTTGATTTAGCTATAGATTAAATAATGAATCTAAGCCTCTTCTTCCTCTTTCCTTCTTTGTTGTTCTAATTATTTAGTAATTGTGTCTGCTGATTTTTTAATTTTGGATTAAATGTTTCACTTGAAGTTGTCATCCGGACTCTTCTTGATATTGGTTCAAAAAGTTTCACTAATTTAATCACAGTTTTGGAGAGATATGGTTAAGTCATAGCTAAGTTATGTCCTAATCATGATAAGCAAGTTTTGCTAACAGACGAAGTCAGTTCCTACTGGAAGAACAATTCTCAGATGACTGCTATTGCTATTGACAGAATGATAAGTTACCGACTCATATCCAATTTGTCAATTGTGAGATGAATTTTTTCTCTTTCTAATGTCAACCAATTCTATATTTCAGATCATCCACGGGAGGTATGCTTTGCATCTTAATACTTTTATAATCTGTTACGATTTATTGGTAATGTTTATGACATTATTGCATTTTGTCATAGAACTAGGCCAGCACTATGCTGTTCTTAGTACTACTGCAAATTCGGCAAGAAGGATTTATCATTTTCTTTTCAGATTGACATGGTGAACCTTCGTTTAAAATAGTAAATCTAAATCTGTATAATCACATCACAATATTTACATAGCTTAGTTAAGAAAGATACAAGTGCACATTCTTTTTTCAAGGGAGCTATTGAATACATTTTTTTAACTTGTTTGAGCTTTGGTGCAGCGCATATCGCCAAATATTTTTTTTGAGATGTTTAATGGATATCTAAATCGAGGTAAGCCAATTGCAAACATGACATTTAGGATTTATGGTGTGCTTAGCATAGATATAGGTGTGAGGGCAATGTCTTCTTTCAAGCAAGTTCATTACATGAAGATTCCTCTAAAACAAATGTTCCTCGTTCAAGAAAATTGCACTAACCCATGGCTCTTCAAAATAATCCTACTCAGAGGAAGGAACACCGCAAATTGAGAAAAAGTGATGAAGAAATGCATTCTCCTAAGATGTTGGACCAATTTGTTATGATCAATACATGTGCATGTCTAATGATTACCTGTACCAAATTATAGTACATTGAGTGTTTTGGAATGGATGATATGTTCTCACGAATAGTCTCTATTTACATGAAGTAGATTATTGGCATAGCATTGTCAACAGTGGCTAACTTCGTTACAGGATGGTGGATGTTGATTATGGTGGCTGGTTTGGTTTGGATTATGATGGTTATTTTGGTTTGATAATATCTTTTATGGTGGCTGATTTTAAAACTTAAATTATGGTTGGTTTGATAAATTCTTGATTAATGGATATAGATATATAGTTTGCTGCTTCTTGATTGATTATAGTGTCATTTAGATATTGTTTTACATATTTTCTTATCAGTGCCTCCATCTATCTCCTTTTATTGTTTATTTTCAAGTATGGGAGAATAATTATAAAGAAACCAAAGATTGTAGGTTCTTTCATTACTTTGAATATAAAAGTCGAAGGTCTAATATTAGTATCTATTCTCGAGTCTTTTAAATAGAAGATTTCATTTAATATTTGATTACTCAAGTTTGATATGATATACTTCATTGATGATTATATGTAGCCAATAAATCTGTTTATCTTTGTATTAACTTATTTTTCTTTGCTATTTCATTTAGGTCATACTTTTTACATGAAGAAAGTATCAAAACGATCGGAATGCTGGACAACTGAGGAAGTTTCAAGTTTGAACAATGAGAGATCCTTGTTCTTTTCTTTGTTGGGAGTTGGACCTCATCCAGAAGAGAAGAGTTCCTCTTTTATGTCTAAGAAGAGACTTCAAAAAGTGTTGGAGCAGTCTCAAAAGCATAATCAAAAGATGAAGAATGAGATTATAGACATTAAGACGCAGATGGAGCGTCAACAAAAGATTTTGGAAGCTTTATGTGCATCACAGAATATCTCTTTATCAGATTTATGACATAAGTTACTTAAGTTATTTTTTTAATGTGTTCCTAAATCTTTTTTATAAGCATAATAGAACAATATATATATTTTGTTAATGTAATATACAAGCAATTAATTGATTATATATTTTTTTTGACAGGGATCTCATGATTCAAGAACTTGTGAAAATGTGGTTTTGAGGACATACATGGTAGAGCGGCCTTTTGCACTTTAGATTGTCAACTTATGAACTCATTTGTTTTGCTATAGACAGTTGGATAATGAGTTTGTTTGCTTTTGGTTAGAGGTGAATTGTTTGCTTTTGGTAGAGATATGGTTTCTTGATGCTTTTAGTTGGAAATACCATCTCTTTGGATGTCTGAACAATTTATTTTTTGGATTATAAAATTTGTGTATGGATTCGTCTTGATTATGAATTGCATGTGAGTTCATACTTTAGTTGTTGAATGATTTGTTGACTAAAAATGGATGATTTACTTAGTATTTGAATATATATAATAAAATGTGATATTTTATATAGATTACAATTGAACTATCAATGAAGCAAAATTTGGCTATCGCAAAACATCCTTGTCGCAAAACATCTTTGTTTTGCAATGTTAAAAAAATCGTTCCGTGACGTTTGAAAAATATTGCGAAAGATCCTCGTTCATTCTACGATGTTAGTAAAACGTCGTACAATCAGTCATATTTCATAATATTTGTCAGACATCATGAAAGATATTTATTGCACGACGTTAGTGAAATATCGCTTAATCAATCTACATTTTATGACGTTTGAGAAATGTCATGAAAGATTTTTGTTTCACGACGTTAGTGAAACGTCGCTCAATCAAACTACGTTTCGCGATATTTAAGCATACATCACACTTTTGATATTTTTTTCGTGATATTTTATGACGAACGTCGTGATTGACTATTAGCGATTGACCATTAGCCACATGGCTAGCGTGACGATCTTGATGACGTTATGCCAAACATTGTGAAAAGATTTGAGCGATATTTTGGAGAACTTTTGATGATATTTTTAAACTTCGTGAAAATTTTTTTTTCTTATAGTGTCATTACATAAAAATTAATTGGAGATGATTATATTATTCTAATATTAAAAATTTATTTTATGTTGAAGGTTACAATTGTAAATTTGGTCATATCCCTATGTAGATTTATCTCGAACCAAACATAGTAATCTTTTTTAACTGTCATTTTTCATAGTAATTTTTCTACCAACCGAACATAATAAAAATTATTTTCCTCCATAATTATTTTTTTAGATAAATAATTTTTAAAAATTATCAGATTATCCCATAATCTGACATACCTCAATCAAACAGATCTTAAAAAAAATCAAATATAATTATTAAATAAATAATAAAATGATGATACCATAACAAGCACATGGAGAAGCTAAGATAAAAGTGTCTTAATTCTTGTCTCAAGCCATATTTTGCACTTCGGAATTTCCTTCATAAGGGTATTGGTAAAACTAAAGTTAATCATTGCGTTGAAGAAGATTGGTAGCGGTATTAATGAAGGATATATAAATGATTCCAATCATTGTTGAATCATCCAAAATGTCAACTTCAATCAAAATTCCGATAACCCAATCTTCACTGGATTTGTGGGCTCAACATGAAGACAAAGCAGAAGATCTCTCTTTGTTCGAGACCGAGTCCATGGTTCCATCAGCTTTATATCTGAGCTGAAAGCTTTGGTGAACCTTGTCTTCTGTGGAAAAAAAAATGATACTTCCACTTTGTGTTTTCTTTTTCGTTATTTATTCCTAAAATATCTTTAATCATAAGTTATCGAGGCTCCGGTGAAGCTCATCCAGTGTTTAAGCTGTTTCAGCCTATTGTAAGACTCTCATGAAGTTTACATAAAATAAATTGTGATAGCAGGGTTTATAAGCTGTATAGCTGAGGGGAGACCTTCGTATCAAAGCAAATGGATTACTTGCCTCTAAGCTTCAGGTGCTTTCCTGCTTTGTCATTTTAAACTCTGCCGTTGATCCTTTCTTTTGCATTTTGTTCTTTCTACCAACTTTTGTCCTCTTTGTCGCTTTTTATCATGCTTGATTACTTCTAATGGCTAAGGAAGAACCAATGGCTTACAGCTACTAACAAAGAATCAATAAAAAAGAGATTTGAACTTTACGTTTCAGTGTGGCTTTGATCTTAAAGTTACACTGCTTGTGATGATCACAGGATCACATGTCACATCAACTTTTTTAGTTGTAGTACGGGATGATACTGAAAATATTTTTGGATTAACTGGTGAAGATTTGAGTGGTGGGGATGAAATCCACACGTCTAATCCATGGTATTTTAAAAACAAAAGGGTATCGCATCGTAGATGTTCCTGAAAAACCGGGTTGTATTTTTTTGATCCTTTACCGCGGCTCCAGATGCAACATTGTTGAATGATAAAATATTGTTAATAGCAGACATACTTATGTCTATTTCAAATTTATTGATGGTTATATTTTTAATAAAAAATTAAAAATAAATTTTTAATTTTATTTTCAATTTAAAAATGACTCTTCAGATAAATTTTATTTAAAAATAATTCTTCATTCTAAATATAAATTAAAATAACTTTTCATTTTTAGTTGAAACACTACAACGAAAAGGGGATTTAGTGATCATTTTTTGCCGACGCTTTTGGAAAGCGTCGGCAAGTTGCGTTGACCTGCCGACGCTTTTTAACGACGCTTAAAAGCATCGTAAAACTATCCAACGTCAACGCCGACGCTTTTAGCAAAAGCGTCGTTAAATAAAGCAAATACCGACGCTTTTGTACAGTATTTAACGACGCTAAAAAGCGTCGTTAGGTTCGTTTAATACCCCCAATCTCCCGTGCCCTAATCTATCTCCCGCCGCCCCTGCTTTCCACCTTTCCTCCGTCGACCCCATCTCTGCCACCGGTAGCGCAGCCGCCGTCCGTGAGCGCCGGCACTCCGGTCTTCCTCGCCGCCGTCCTCGAGTACCTGTCCTCCGAGGTTGGTCCTTCTCCTCCCTTTTTCTCTTCATCATTTAAGCTTTTGAGTTGCTGGCCGGCTTTCTTGCAATGTTAGCCCACAGAGTGATTTAATTAATTAGGAGCCATTTCTTATAATAAAATGTTGCAATGGTGGAGGAAGAAGAATGGCATGACAACGTTATTTTTGCTTTTTTATTTTCCCCTGCTCTATTTTTCTTGTTTCAATCATTTTGGTTGGCTGGTTTACTTCTTTGTTTCCATGTCTATGCTTTAATGAAAGGAGGGTTAGGCATTACATATGATTTTTATGAACCACTAATATCGTGAAGTTTCGGGTGATGTATCGTGGTGCTTCCCTGCTGCTAAGAGGGATTTGAAATACGATTTACAGGCCGGCCCGACTTCGGTCGCGCCTACCATAAATTACTAATCCGTTCCTTTCGGCCAGACCGGAGTTCGGAGGCAGAGAGCTTGGCGACCCTTTGGATTCCTCGCGAATCGTCGGAGGTTTGTGCTCGGGTACGGTTAGTAGCTGGTGTAACGATCCTTTTCTTTTTGTTTCTAATACTATTTTGATGAATATTCGATAGAAATGTTGCAACTCCGATCATATTTTGATCTGGATCTGAAATCGAAGTTTAATAAATGGGAATCAATGCAAGAATCTGTGTGAAATCTTCGGATTAGTTGGATCCAGATTGCTTTCTTTCCCCACGTCAGGGCTAAGTTTCTTCGGTTTTTTTGTTCCTTGGGAAGACCTTGATTCAGGAACTATTTTCTTTTTGTCTTTTTTGTTTTATCCTTCGATTTCGTTATCAAGAATTACTAACCGTGAAACTTGGGAGTGGATCGGATGTGATGAATCATTTATTTCATTCATTATATGGAAATGCCAGTCGCGAGGGGCTTCTGGGCCCCGATCCGCCACCCAGTGGATTGGTTGGTCTTTGGATCGGAATTTGATCGGATGGATATGACTGCCCGGTCGAATTGCCTAAATCTGACACCGATTATCGATCCGTTAGAACAATTTTGTGTTTTGGTGTTATAGTTTTCTACAGAATGTCTAATTTAAGTAATATAATTTGTTTCTATACCGAATGCATGTTTTGAGCGTCTATTTTGCTAAAATGAAATATATATATATATATATATATTGGCTTAAACATGCAACATTAAAGATGAAGTAGGTTATTTTTGTAAGTTTGTGGGGTGTGTTTTCAGAAATAGATGTGAATAAACTACTTTCTACGGTCTTTTATGAAAGTTTCATAAAGGGTGGATTTAAAAATACAATAAAATATGAGTGATCAAACGGTATTCAAGGTTTGTACCAAAAAATACTAATAATATCTAAGGTAAACTACAAAGGATATCACATTGTAAATGGTCATTTTAAATTAACTATAATTGAAGTATTGAAATATTTTTCATCTTAATAACTAATATAACTTAAGATTTCCTCAAAAGCAAAAATAAAACTTATTTATTTTAACTAGTAAGTTGTGTAAAATATGATGTCCTAATCAAGCACCTTACAAGATAAAAAGCTAATTAGCTTTAAATTTTGAACTTTCGCATGAGAATTAGGCCCATAAGACAACTTAGCATCTACCATGGACTCAATTTAAGGTGGAGGAAAGCTCTTTTATTTTGATTGTGATCATTTTTAGTTATTGATGTGACTACCCAAATCTAGTTTGTATGTCCTTATTTGACATGTATTTATGGTTGAAAGTAGCTTTGTTTGATTTGTATGGTCTAATGTTCACATACTACTGATCAGTCCAATCAAATGACAGTTGTTTTTTTTTTCCTTGTGGCTCTTAGCCTAATGCTAGTGAGATATCAAGCTTTCCATTTATCAGATTAGGCTTCATTTTGTTGTGATTGAAAAGTTAAATATCTTTTCTGTTATATGGAGATTATGAGCACATGGTGCATAGTTTTCTATATCATTGTGAAATATTCAAGTTGGTTGATAATCTCTCATTAAATTGTAGTATTAGTTGCAACTTTTTATCACAGAAATGGCTAGAGTTGAAATTTATCTAAATAATTTTAAATTGTACTAATATAAAAATTTATCACAGAAATGGCTAGCAATAATTTTAAAATGCATGCTAAGTAGATTTTCATGGGTATTTTTATGATGGTTGTGAATTTAATGCCAGGCAATGTTAATTATGAATTAATTTTAAAAAAAAATTGCATTACATAGAAACATAGACCCGTCTTTTGATTAATGTACATATTCTATTGTATCCGTACATTTATTTATTTTTGTACGGATAAAAGAATTATGTACATTGATCAATTGATTGTCCAGTATGGACAGTTTGGAAAATGTGAGTAATTCTATAGGTCATTACCATAATCAAATGGTATGCTGAGGGTTCGAAAACAATTTCGGATGGTATTTTCCTTTTGTTCTTCCTATACGGAAGAACTAAGGGGAAATGCTGCCGAAATTTTTTTTGGCTCTTGTTGCATATCATTTGATTTCTGTAATTGACCTATAGAATTAATGCATTTTCTGAATGGAATAGGACCTTCTTTACCTATTAGTTGATGATAGCAAGCATTTACTATGTAAACTTTATCTAGCTGTTATTTTTTTGGATTTTATGAAATGACTGATATTTTTTACTCATTGCATTAATATAGATTGTATAATTTTTTTTATTTTTAGATAAATTGCAAGTTCGGTCATTTTTATCCTACAATGGACAAAAGTTGGATAAATAAACTAAGGAATAGTAAAGAATATTTAGATGGAGTTCATGACTTTATTAAATTTGGTATGGAGAAAAGTAGTTTGAATGGAAAGATTTTATGTCCATGTCGGAAATGTGTAAATAGTTCTTCTTTAGATCCACAAAATGTTGAAGAACATTTGGTATGAAATAGTTTTTTAAGAGGTTATACCGACTGGATTTTTCATGGAGAATCTATGTTGCCATCATCATGTAACCAACCCCTGACTCATTTTGGATCCACTAGCCTAGAAGACAATTCTGCAAGAGATGATGATATAAGGGGTTTGATCACAGATGCTTTTGGATTTGATGTTCAAAATTTAGGAGAATCCAGTAGTATACAAGAAACAGTTGGGATGTTTGATGGATGTACGCATACGGAACGCATGCATGTTGAGGAGCCCATATATACATCTAATGATGAGACAGCTCGTTATCACACCTTAATGAAAGATGCAGACGAAGAATTATATCCGGGTTGTACAAAATTTTCTAAGATTTCTTTTCTTGTACATTTATTTCATATAAAATATTTGAATGGATAGTCTGGAAAGAGTTTTACCATGCTGCTCAAGTTATTAAAGGATGCATTTCCAGAAAGCACTCGTTTACCACCATCGTATTATGAAGCCAAGAAAGTAGTAAAGAAATTGGATCTTGGATACGAAAAGATTCATAGTTGTCTGAAAGATTGTATGTTATATCGGGGTGAAAACGCTAATCAAGAGTCATGCAATGTATGTGGATCTTCAAGATGGATAACACAAAAAGAAGATCGAGATGATGTACTGAATGAATTGGATGCAACGCGGAGTAAAAAGAAACCGGTCAAGGTATTGCATTACTTTCTTCTTATACCTAGATTGAAAAGGATTTATGCATCATCAAAAACAGCTTCATCAATGAGATGGCATCATGAAGGACGTACAAAGGATGGAATGTTGAGACATCCAGCAGATAGTCTTCAATGGAAAGCATTTGATGATAGGCATCCTGATTTTGCCTCTGATGTTCGCAGTGTTAGGTTTGGCTTAGCTTCTGATGGCTTCAATCCATTTCGAACCCTGAGTTCTACCTACAGTACTTGGCCAGTCGTTTTGATACCTTACAATTTGCCACCATGGATGTGCATGAAACAATCATCACTTATCTTGTCAATGGTTATTCCAGGAGATAAGGGTCCAGGCAATGATATTGATATTTTTCTACAGCCTTTGATAGAGGAATTGAAACAGTTGTGGGAGGGTGTTGATGCATTTGATGCTTCCAACGGCCAAACATTTAAACTACGGGCAGCTTTGTTATGGACTATTAATGATTTTCCAGCATATGCCAATTTATCTGACTGGAGTACAAAGGGACGGGTCGCATGTCCTTATTGTGGAGATTCAACACATTCAATTTGGTTAAAACATGGAGGTAAATTTTGTTACATGGGACATCGTCGATGGTTGGAAGCAAATCATCCGTTTCGATTTTAGAAAGATTTGTTTGATGGTACTATAGAATTGGGATGTGCCCCTATTCCACCTTCTGGAACTGATGTTCATAGACAAATGGATGGCATCAATTACAGCTACGATAAGCACTCAAAGTCCTCTAAAAAAAGAGGAAGGGATGATGTTGAAAGCTCAGTGCACGAAGGGTTACCAGAGGAAGTCAGTATCAGTACTATAGATGCAGAGGTGTTTCAAGATCCAGACAATTATTTCGAGGATGAAAATGAGGAAGACACACAGATAGCATCTACACAACAGCCAAGTAAACATTTATGGAAAAAACGAAGTATCTTTTTTGACTTACCTTATTGAAACATAATCTTATTCGGCACAATCTTGATGTCATGCATATAGAGAAGAATGTTTGCGATAATTTACTTGGAACATTTTTAAATCTTGATGGAAAGAGCAAAGATAACATGAAGGCACGTCTTGATTTAAAAGAAATGGGTATCCGACAGGAACTTCATCCTAAAATACTTGCTAATGATAGAATTTATGTGCCTCCTGCATGTTACACAATGTCTGCTCGAGAAAAGGATAATTTTTTGGGAGTTTTGAAAAGTATCAAAGTACCCGATGGATATGCATCAAATATTTCACGATGTGTGCATCTAAAGGATCGAAAACTTTCAAATCTTAAAAGTCATGATGGTCACATATTGATGCAAGATATTTTTCCAATAGCTTTAAGATCGTCATTGCCGAAACAAGTTGTTACAATTGTACTTCGATTATCGTCATTCTTTAAGGCATTATGTTCCAAAGTTATTGATCCTCGGGAACTTGATCAGTTAGAATCCGATATTGCAATTACACTTTGCCAGATGGAAAAGATTTTTCCTCCTAGATTTTTCACTATTATGGTACATCTGCTCATTCACCTAGCTTCAGAAGTTAAAGTTGATGGACCGATACATTATAGATGGATGTATCCTATTGAGAGGTATTATTACAAACCTTAAATCTTTTGATAATTTTATTAGAAACAACAGCATACTGATATTTTAATAAATATTTAATTCTTGAAGGTATCTTGTGCGTCTTAAAGATTATGTGCGAAATAGAGCCTATCCCGAAGGCTCGATTGCTGAAGCATATATTGCGGATGAATGTTTGACATTTTGTTCAAGATATCTTCAAGGTGTAGAGACTATTTTTAGTCGACCTCAATGGCATAATGACTTTGTGGAGAATGCAGAACTGTATAAGTTCTTAACTGCTGGAAAATTCTTGGGAAGAGCTGAAAGTATTGTACTTGATCAAAAATCCTTAGCACAAGCACATCGTTATGTGTTACTTCATAGTGACATAATATCTGACCATCGCAGGTTAGTATATTTAAAGAATGACATCAAAATTTAAATTTTATATTAGATATAATGTTCTAAATGATATATTTATATTTTATACAGTGAATTTTTAATTTATCAGAGACGAGCCAATCATAACATTCGTCCTAATGCAAGGATTGAACAGCGATGGTTGGTCGAGTTATTCCCTATGTGGCTTTCGAATCAGGTGTGATTTATATTTAATTATGGGATATATTAATTTTTGATACATATTTAATATTTCTTAACTCAACTGCACTTCGTCATATCATTTTTTGTTAGGTATCAAAGATGATGGAGACAAATAATTCAGATGAACTAATAGCTCTTGCTCGAGGACCTAACAAGATTGTGAATAGATATAACGGTTTCATAATTAATGGCTTTAAATTTCATACTAGAGAATGGGAGAAATTTAGAAAAATACAGAATAGCGGTGTTATGGTGGAAGTGGATGGAAAATCCTATTATGGTGCACTTAAAGATATCTATGAGTTGGATTATTATAGAAAATTTAAAGTAGTACTGTTTAGATGTGATTGGATAGACATAAACTCACCAAGGGGTTTGAAACAAGATGTAAATGGATTTACACTTGTAAATTTTTCAAGGTTGATACACACTAGTGTGTTATTGAAGGATGACCCATTCATTTTTTCATCTCAAGCTCGTCAAGTATTTTATGTACAAGATGCAAAAGATAAAGATTGATTTACTGTCATCAAAACAAAATCTAGAGACTTATATGATATGGGAAACCAAGTGGAGGATGATGACGATGACACTTATACACAATGTATGCCCTACAATTTTGTGCCAGCTGATGATTTAAATGCTACGACGACGTTGGTTAGAACAGAATTCGAAGAAAACACTACTGCTTGATTGTTACTGGTAATAATTATTTATGATGCATATATTTTGCATTAATTATTGTGTTATTTTACTCCATATATTAACTGATTCTACCTTTTATTTATATAAATGCTAGGTGACATCATGCGTCGCAGGGGATGATATGCTGGTGTGCAGTTCCAGTTTTCACAGACAGAGGCCGGTACGTCTTCTTCAGCACACAACCTGAGGCCAGTTCAGCTGCACAGCATTCTGAGCCCTGTCCTTCATCATCAGCACAGCACGATCCTCCTGTTCATCAGTCAGATGATGAGATACACGTGCAGGGTATATATTGTCTTTCATGTAATTTTTTTTTATTTCATTTTATGTATATTTATGATATAGTTACTTTTATGTATTTTTTGCAGACGAATCCGGGAGAGTACGCCCCAAACGCGGACCCACAGTAGTACGAGATGTGTGGCAGATGCGTGAGGGCGAGAGGATTGTTGTGGAGTGCAATCAGCTAGGTCAGCCAATTAAGAAAGCTGCCTGCTTATTGACTTCATTTTTGGGGACTGTTGCTCGGAGGCCTCAGCTATGTCCGTTGGGCTATGCAAAATGGAATGACATGCTTCCAATGTACAAAGTTGAGCTCCTCCGAGTTATAGAGGTAATGAATTGATGTTCATACTGTATATTAATTGTTAATCATTTATATAATTTATTTCATTTAACTTTTTTTTTTATAGAGCAAGTTTGTTCTCCCTCCATCCACTCATGATTTTGTAATGAAGTCTCTCAACCGCAAATGGAAAGAATATAGAGCACAATTGAAGAAGGACTATATGAGACAGGGTATGACAGAGGAGGAGGTTGCTAGGAATTGTCCTCCTGATGTACCCCTCATCAGTGGATGGAGTTGGTTCATTATTGGTTCTCCGAGAGGGTACAGGTATATTATCTGTCTATTATCTTTTTTTTCTAAATATTTTATAAAAATATTAATTTTTATTATACATTATATATATAACAAGTTCTTTACTTTATTTTACAGACTTATTCTGCTATTGGTAGAGCTGCACGAGCAGCTCAGTCTGTTCCTCATACATCGGGGTCGAAGAGTTATGCACGACTCCGACAGGAGTTTGTATGTTCCTTAAACTTTCATAATTAACTTTTAATTTTTATGTTGAAATATTTATATAACTAATATCATTATGTATCGTGGACCATGTCTGTATCATGATACTCATATATTTTTTTAAATTATTATAACTGTTTGCTTAAAATTGAAATTATTTGTGTAGGAGGATGAGCATGGAAGGGAACCCGGACAAGTGGAGTTTTACCGGATGACTCATACTCATCAGGATGGTACTTTTGTTCGAGATGAGTCGAGAGATTTATATGTACGGCATTATTAATATTATATTTTTTGCAATGATTTAAATTTAATTTTGTTAGCTATTAATGTATAACTCTTGTTTTCAAAAAAAATACAGGAGAGGGCTACATCTCTCATTGCGGAGCGTGACGACGAGTCCGCAGCATCTACGCAGCAGAGCCGTATCGAGGCCGAGGTGTTCACAGAGTTGATGGGACCAGAGCGCTACGACCGAGTGAGGGGTTATGGAGTAGGAGTCACCCCCACTCAGTTATCTGAGGTTAGTAGATATACGCAGCATGCTGCAGCAGATGCTCAGGATTCACGCGTTCGCAGACTCGAGGCGGAGATACAGGAGATTAGACAAAGTCGTGCCCTGAGATGGAGGAGATGCGACAGAGCCGTGCCGAGATGCAGGCCATGAGGGGACAGATTGATCGCCTTACATCTTTATTAGAGATGTATGGTTCATCTCAGGTAAACACATAATATTAAATATATATTTTTATATTAATTTAATGATTTATATATTTTTATTTATAGATATGCAAATCATGCTTTTGATATGTTTCTTGTAGGCTCCTGGCACATCAGGCATCCGTCGAGATAGCGGCACGTCACGTGGAGACAACACGACCATCCGCCTGCAGATTGATATTATTTTATTTTTATTATATTTTTATATTTTTTATATTACTCTTGATTGTAATGGACGATTAGTACTTTATTTTTATTTATATAAAATATTGTCTTTTGGTTCGGTTAAATTTTCTATTTAAGTTTGCTTTTGGTGTGAATGGTGGTGATTGTACAGGTGTGAATGTGGTGATTGTACAGGTTTATGTTCGAATAATTGATATAATTTCGTACAGGAATGTATGTATTCTTTTTTTTTTTGTAGATAATATCTGTATTTTTTTTTCTCTTAAAACCTTTAACGACGCTTATAAGCGTCGTTAAAATTATTTTAACGACGCTTATAAGCGTCGTTAAAGACAAAAAAGCCGACGTTCGAAAAGCATCTTGGTAGAGTGGATGAGGCGGAGTCATTAACGACGCTAAAAAGCGCCGTTAAAATTGCATTTTGCGACGCTTTAAAGCGTTGTTAAAAATATATTTAACGACGCTTATAAGCGTCGTTAAGACAAGTTTAACGACGCTTATAAGCGCCGTTAATGTTAAATTTTACGACGCTTTAAAGCGTCGTTAAAAAATAACGACGTTTTTAAAAAGCGTCGGCGCTTTTTCTCTCCACTCTTACATAGGCGACGCTTTGCCGACACTTTTCGAAGCATCGTAAAGCTAAATAGCGACGCTTTAAAGCGTCGTAAATAACATTAATAGCGTCGTTAATGACCATTTTTCCTGTAGTGAAATTATCCTTATATCCTTATACAATGAGATAATATTTCTCCACAATAAAATAGTATTACGTTATATTAGTGTAGCAGTGCAGTTTTCTTTTACATTAAGGCAATATAATGTACTAGTGCAGTTTTCTTTTACATTAAGGTAATATTATATTATATTAGTGTAGTATTTCTTTATAATAAAGAGTATTACATTATAATAGTGTAGTATTACTTTACAATATTCATCAAGATTCGAATTCGGATCATTTCATTGGAAACAAAAGCCCATTCCATTGGGATGCCACCTCAGTGGCAAAATAAGATTGGTGCTTGAAAACCACTTTGTGAGTCCGAAACATGTGACCACCAATGAACAAGACCTTTCCCCTCCCCTCCCCTTATTATAGCAGAGAGCCCCAGACCACGGAAATATAGTACTCCTACCACCTGGATGAGAAGAATCTACTGTTTAGTACATGGTGCCACAGGTTTGGATTGGTACCCAAGAATTTCCTAAAGGGAAAAAGCAACCAAAATTCTACCTCATAAATCATAACAAAAAATAAGATCTCAGTAACAGATCGAAAATAGACACATCAAATCAGCATAATGAAAACCTGCACGTTAAAATGTTTGGCAATTATTGGCCATTCAGGGTGGACCTTATGCTTTTAATGTTTTAAACAAACAAGCAACAAGCCAGGTTCTGGGTATTTCTAATATTGTTAGAAAAGGAGAAAGCAAGCTTTTGTTACCAGGTTTCTGTCCTGAAAGCTGGCTTGTCCATATACCTGGAGAATTATTGGATGGACCAGGTAGAGTGGAGGGGAGCCATCAAACAGAAAGGGTTCTCTTTTTCCTTTCGGGGTCCTATACCTTATTAAAGTTCTTTTACTGGCCATTGGAGCCATACTATGTACGGATCCAACCAGCCATGCTCCTGAGCCCCACTTTCATGCCCTTGGGAATACAAGGTCTTTGCCTACCAGCTTAATAACCGCAGTAATCCTTCTTGTGAGTGACATGCTATATTGGCGCTCTCTCTCTCTCGTTTTAATTTCCTTTTCTTTTCTTTTTTTTCCTATTTTGTCAATAATGTAATATTTAGCACAAGCAATTGGACCTAGAAAAATAGATGAGACCATAGGTTAGGTTGTATTCATCATTAACGCTTGTCAGTCCAGGTAGAGTTGTCACAAGTTAGTGCAGTGTCAGCTCTATGCAGAACTACCGGTCATAGAGATAATTAAAGTACTACCATTTTGTAATATATGAGATGTTTAACAAGACAGCTGCACTTTAAATTTGCTGACATATAGCCTAACCGCAGAAATGCGCAGACCACACCAACCACCTTTGATATCAAGCCTCAACTGATTGGCTTTGGGGTCCGGTAGTTCGATCTGTTCAATAATATGCAAATACGGGGCATCTTATATATCGGAGAGCGAACTTTGACATGTATGTCAACAAACAACTTGCATGCATGCATGGAGGACTAGAAAGATACATCATGTACGCATGTTCCCATCAAAACCACATCATAATTTGTAAACCATGCATATTTTTGTGAGAACGTCAATCAGTTTTATTTATTATCATGAAATGGTACGCTCATTTAGGTTCAGAATGGTAACTAGAAAAATACGAGATATGATAACTTCGATATGATTCAAAAAGACTGAAACGACAAGCATTTTTAATTAATTATTGTTAAGTCTGATATAGTTGCATCTCAGCACACTTAAAGATAAGGAACTTAGTTCACACAAACTGGCTTCCATTTACAAGCTGGACAAGTCAGCGAATAGCCGATATGGAATTTCCCATTTGTTTATCATATCCTATGAAAAGAAGAATCACCTCGAACGCTTTGCATTCAAACCTAAAAACCTAAAACGACACACCACCTATCCCTAGAAAGATTAGTTTGATGGATTTTCAACTCTTCCATAGCTTCCACTTTTCTCGGTTCAATCAGAGGGTGGTTCCCACTACAAGGAAATGTCTCGTGGTCTATGTTGGGGAATACCCACCGACCGACTTACGGTCGAAGGGGCCGACCCCGACGGACGGCTCTGACCGGCCGATCGTAAGTCGGGCGACAGGCCGACGGACGCCATCAGCGGCTAACTGCGGCTATTCCACGGTCCATTCCCGACCGACTAAACACAGAGGTCCGGTAGCCGACCCACATGAAGCTCGCCGACCGACGGAGGAGTCCGACGCCACTCAGCTGGCCACCGACCCTGGGTCGGCCGACTCCACCAACCGCCGTACGGCCGCCAGACGTTGTCAGCTCTGACACGGACATGCGGCACAGTTACCTAGGGGCATTGTCCCGCCGGAGAGCCGGGTCAACCCTAGTGATTAGACGGCTACACGGCGACGTGACATTTTCACGGCGGCTCTGACAGCCTACAGTGAGTTGACAGTTCCTCACTTGTCCGCGTCATTAATGATGGCGCCATACCGTGCTCCACTATATATACCGGGGAGGCAACAGTGCAAGAGATCAATCCGCCCGTCTCTTCCACATACGCAGGCTCGCTCCTCTCTCTCTCTCCCTCTCTCTTTCTCAGAGCTCTCTGTCTGCATTTCACTGTTGCCCAGTCACCTCTCTGACTTGACCGTCGGAGGGTCCCCGCCGGAGCCGCCTCCGGTCAGTGCGGACTTCCTTTTGCAGGTGCACGCTTCCCGGCGATCGGGCGACGAGGCGATTGGCCGCAACAGATTGGCGCGCCAGGAAGGGGTCAGCATGACAAGACAAGAGCTCAACGATCGAGAATCACTGGGTCGGCAAGGCGTTCTTCCCGCCGGGAAGAGGCCTCTCCACCACCACCGGCGGCGGAGCCTAGCTCTCCGCGCCCTGCAGTGACTACGGAGGCGCAGATTGCGGCCATTGTACGACAGATGACCGTACTGACCGACGCAGTCAAAAGCCTCCAACAGCAACCGGCGGCCCGACCTATGCCTTCCAGGAGCAGCCGCCGACGGTCGCGCCGACCCTGCCGCTCCAGGCGAGCGCTCCCAACAGCGCTCCCACGGAGAGGAGGAGGGTCGACCTCGGTGCGACGACCGACGGTCCCAGCGGCCCTCTCCTTCCCCGTTGGAACGGGCAAGGAAGGAGAAGCGGCCGCGCACACCGTCGGCCTCCCTCTCGGAATCCTCCGGAGACTCCACTCCTGGGGTCTCCCAGCATCGACGAGCGGACGATTACGAGCGCCGGTTCGAGAAAATCGACCGCCGACTCGCTCAGTTGCAGATGGACGGCCAGAAGTCTTCAAGCCACGTCGACTTCCAAACCGCCCAACCTCTCTCCCGACTCATCCTCGACGAACCGATCCCCAGTCGGTTCAAGATGCCGCACGCGGAGTCTTACGACGGCTCCACCGACCCAATCGACCATCTGGAAAGCTACAAAGCTCTCATGACGATTCAAGGGGCAACCGACGCTCTCCTTTGCATCGGCTTCCCCGCCACACTCTGCAAAGCTGCCAGGGCCTGGTACTCCGACCTCCGATCGGGAAGTATCCACTCCTTCGGACAGCTCGAGCACTCGTTCGTGGCCCATTTCAGCACCAGCCGAAAGCCGCCGCGAACGTCGGACAGCCTTTTCTCCCTCAAGCAGGGGGAAAACGAGACGCTCCAACACTTCGTGGCGTGATTCAACGCGGCCACGCTCGAGGTCCGGGACCTCAACGAAGACATGGCAATCTCAGCCATGAAGCGGGGGCTGAGGGCGTCCCGATTCACCTACTCCCTGGACAAAACCCTCCCCCGAATATACGCCGAACTGCTGGAGCGCGCATATAAGTATATGCGCGCGGATGAAGGGGCATCCGACCGACGTTTGGCGAACCCAGAGGCCCGAAGGAGAAGCGGAGGAAAGGTCGGGAACCGCCAAACCAAGCAGGCTCCCGACCTATAGTCGGGTCTCGCCACCCCGACGAATCCAAAAGTCACCCTGACGATGGAGTCCGAGACCGACGCATCGCAGGTATGACTCCTACGCCCCTCTCCCCGCTCCTCATGCGCAGATCCTGATAGAGATCGAAGGAGCGGAGAATCTACGACGGCCTCGGCCTCTGAAGGCAAAGGCTCCGACCAACACGGTCGATCATCGATCGCCGAATCAACGGCTCGATCATCGATTGCCGAAACCGACGGCCTCGGCCTCTGAAGGCAAAAGGCTCCGACCAACAGATCGATCGTCGATCGCCGAATCAACGGCTGGATCATCGATCGCCGAAATCGATGGCCTCGGCCTCTGAAGGCAAAAGGCTCCGACCAACACGGCCGATCGTCGATCGTCGAATCAACGGCTCGATCATCGATGGCCGAAACCGACGGCCTCGGCCTTTGAAGGCAAAGGCTTCGACCAACATGGCCGATCGTCGATCGCCGAATCAACGGCTCGATCATCGATCGTCGAAACCGGACGGCCTCGGCCTTTGAGGCAAAAGGCTTCGACCAACATGGCTCGATCATCGATCGCCGAAACCGACGGCCTCGGCCTCTGAAGGCAAAGGCTCCGACCAACACGATCGATCGTCGATCGCCGAATCAACGGCTCGATCATTGATCGCCGAAACTGACGGCCTCGGCCTCTGAAGGCAAAGGGCTTCGACTAATGCGGCTGGCTAACTTGCCGACTTAGCTTCGACTAAGAAGGACAAAACGCCAAGACGACCGCAGTCGTATTCGCGACATACCGATCTGGTCACGACGGTCGAAGGATATTCGGTTTGCCGCCGTTTATCATACATCCCGACGCATACGTCCGACCAAGGGCTGGACAATGGATATTCGACTTGCCATCGTTATCCTATCCGAATACGTCGGATGCTACTCGCTATCAGATTCTGCAGAATGATCGTGTCGACGAGCAACGTTCGGAGGTTGGCCGACCTCCGACCCGACGTGCATGCTCGACCTACAGTCGGGACGATCGATATTGGATCGTTCGTATGATCGCCAGAGTCGGGGCAGGAAAAGATGGAACACCACTCCTTTCGTCCGAAGCCGTCGCCCACGTGTTCACGCGAGCCCAACACGACATCGGGCTCAGGAGTGGAGGGGGGCAACTGTTGGGGAATACCCACCGACCGACTTACGGTCGAAGGGGCCGACCCCGACGGACGGCTCTGACCGGCCGATCGTAAGTCGGGCGACAAGCCGACGGACGCATCAGCGGCTAACTGCGGCCATTCCACGGTCCATTCCCGACCGACTAAACACAGAGGTCCGGTAGCCGACCCACATGAAGCTCGCCGACCGACGGAGGGAGTCCGACGCCACTCAGCTGGCCACCGACCCTGGGTCGGCCGACTCCACCAACCGCCGTACGGCCGCCAGACGTTGTCAGCTCTGACACGGACATGCGGCACAGTTACCTAGGGGCATTGTCCCGCCGAGAGCCGGGTCATCCTAGTGATTAGACGGCTACACGGCGACGTGACATTTTCACGGCGGCTCTGACAGCCTACAGTGAGTTGACAGTTCCTCACTTGTCGCGCCATTAATGATGGCGCCATACCGTGCTCCACTATATATACCGGGGAAGGCAACAGTGCAAGGGATCGATCCGCCGTCTCTTCACATACGCAGGCTCGCTCCTCTCTCTCTCTCCCTCTCTCTTTCTCAGAGCTCTCTGTCTGCATTTCACTGTTGCCCAGTCACCTCTCTGACTTGACCGTCGGAGGGTTCCCGCCGGAGCCGCCTCCGGTCAGTGCGGACTTCCTTTTACAGGTGCACGCTTCCCGGCGATCGGGCGACGAGGCGATTGGCCGCAACAGTCTACATTATTAATCAGAGGGTGGGATCCACTACATGCCAGTCGGATTGGATGGAGTCGAGTTGGGTCATGTTTGAAGCAGGACCTTGTCATAACCCAACTTTCATATATAGTCCTTCATCCAACTACTCGCGTGTTATGTTGAGTAAACTGCTCATCTTTTTCTTAAACGTATGTATCCTAAATTGATTTTTTTCGTGAGCTTTTGAGTGGTAGAATTAAACAAAAAGCAGCACTCCCATCGTTTTTATCTTTCTAGCGGATTATGAATAATGAAAAAAAGGATATGCTGGCTGCTGCCAAATGGTGGAAGATATGGAAGGAAAGAAATCAAGTTTGAAGCTGAAAGTGATCAGTTATCAGCTTCTGCAATGTTTGCTCTATCCAAAACTGCTGCCAATATATGTCTAAGTCTTTTAGAGTGTATTTGTTTATATTTATGAGACTTTTATGACCTTAATGAAATTTAATGGTTCCAAATTTTGCTCTCCATCATTCTCCAAAGAAAAAGCAAGACTTGCTTGCGACCTTTCCTGCTCAAGATGGGTTACGGGATTATTCCCCAGACATTACCAATTTTTTGATGCATATAATGAAAAAAGCTAAAAGAGAATATATAGTGTCCATATTCCATAGGCTAATGTAATATTAATATATGGGCTAAGATAATCATCCGTATCCATACAATATTCCTGCATCAGTGATGTATATGGTAACAGAGTTAAACGTGCAGTTTGGAAGTAGTAAAAGATAACAGAAAAAATTAATTAAAGAAATCACAATGCAGTAAAGAAACAGGGAAAAGGAGTGGAAACATATGCGTCCTTCAAATGCTTCATTCCGTATTTGTGCTATCATTAGTAGTGAAATGACGACCAACGAGGAATCTTACTTTCCCACTTAGGGTTTCTAAAATGTTGTGATCTATTGGAGAGAATTACATTACGTCCAAAGGTGGCTTTCCTGTAAATTTCAAGAGTACATATGCTTCTTTAGATGATAATATATAATATTATGACATTAATGATAGAAACTTATAAGTTTCTATTTTTAAATTTGTAAATTTTAACTTTCCTTTTAATTTTATCTATTTTTGGAATTCTTTTTTATCATATTTTAAACGTGACTGTTCTGTTTTTTAACCGTTTGAAACGTTAACACTCTTTTGCTCTCACGTATCTTATTTTTAAGACAGTAGGCATCGTTTCATGCCTATATATTTGCATCTATAGAGGAAAGAGACGATCAAAAACTGGTCTATTTCCTCTTGTCCTCTTGAAGAAAAGATGATTGAAGATCTAAATCTCTTTTTCTACCATACTTGTTTTTATCTTTTCCTTGGGTGCTGAAGGGAGGAACCATTCTCGTCGTTGGATCGTAACTGTTTGGGAAATCCACAGCCTTGGCTTTGTTGTATCTTCATATGAGGATTCGCCGAACTATCCTGCATGAAGGGGGTGTTAGCGTATTGGGACAATGACTACGAACCTCGATCTAGGCTGGCCATTCTTATTTTAATTCAGATCGTATTGTCTTATCGTGTTTATAAATCTGCATCATAACATGTTTATTGGTCGATTGCAATCTTTAATCCATATTAATTTCGGATTTAGTCAGTGCAGAATTTTATTTTAGATTTCAGTTTTCTGTAGAATTCCAAACTGGTTTAAAAATTTGAAGTTATAGTATATATGTGTCCATATATTCTTTGATCAAATCCTGTTTTCATCAAGTTTTATCTATAAAATCTCTAAACCCTTTCTCTATTTGCAAATTGCAATAATTGATTTCTGCTAATAAGAGAATCTGAATTCTGTTTAAGACTGTTTACATTTTTGAACGCTACAATCTTTAAAACATAACCTTTCATTCTTTGTTTGATATATATGTTCCCAGCAATTTTTTTTCCTAACAATCCAATACAATTAACGGGCCAAATTTCAGATCTATTAAAGTTTTATATTTTTACATCATCTTATACATTGCTAGATGTTATTTTTGTAAGCAGATTTCTGTATAAATTTTTGATCTGAACTTTACCTGAAAAAGTAATTTCTACATTAGATTTAAAATCTGAATCGCATCTTGCATTTCCTGGTTTCTATCAAGCCTGAGTTCAATTTGTTCAGATCAACTTAATCAAGATGATTAACATTTTCTGCAGAAGTTAAGTATTTGAATCTGAAATCTACATTGTATATACTGATTTCTATCAAACTAGAATTCAGTTTTTAGTTAAACTCTATTGTTCCTTCAAAGGCTAGAAATCTAAATTGCATTGATTGTTCTTATAGAATCCGATTATAACCTTTAAAAGAAAGAATCAAATTTGATTATTTTCTACTAGTATTTCTTCATGGCAGATTTCAATTACTGGCTTCATTAGTAGTTTTTAGTAAACTTTAAAGAACTAGAAATTCTGTTCATTGTTCTTATAAAAATCTGCTTGTACTCTGATAATAAATTTCAGATTTTGATATTGAAATCTTGAATCAGAGTTTTGTATTCTGACTAACTTTAAAGAAGATAGAAATATAGTTTTGAACATAGTTAGAAACTATCCAACATGTATTTGTTATATTTGCTTACATGTGTTGTATTATATGCTGTGATGTGCATCTTATTTAAAGCATGTCTTGCATTCTTCTTTTCAGATCTTCAGCCTCATTGTATAACCCGATCCTTTAGATCACTTATGGCCGATCAATCTAGTCTTAAACCTGAAAAGTATTTAGGTGGACCTAACTTTAAGGAGTGGCAAGGCCACGTAGAATATTGGCTATCTACCTTGGGTTTACTTTCAGCTTTAGGGATTACACTTCCTTTTTCTAAAACTGATGAATCTTCAAACCCAACACAAGGGGATAACACCCAATCTCAAATTGCAATTGGCACGGCACCGAGTACCTCAGCACAAAGCACTGCACAAATCTTCTTGAGAACTCCTGAAGAGATCGATTACTTTTGCAGGAATAAAATACTTAGTTGTTTGACTACTGACCTTTATGCCGCATTTCGCACATGTAAAACTGCTAAAGAACTTTGGGACGACTTAAAAGATCGTTATGCTCATGATGATGCTGGTATGGTCAGATATACCATTTCACAATTCTATAACTTTAAAATGACTGATGGCAAGCTATAAATGATCAAATCAGAGAGTTCAAGAATTTAGTTAGAGGCACTAGTGAATCAGGCACAATCCTAGATGAAAATTATCAAGTAGCATATTTGATTGATAAACTACCTCTATCTTGGTCTAATTTTGCAAATCACCTCAAGTACACACAAGATAAAATATCACTTAGAGATGTATTTAGCTCTTTGAGGATGGAAGAACAATTTAGAGCCAAGGACCAACCCTCTAACCAAATAAAAGCTAAGGTTAACCTCACAAAGCAAATCCAAAGTCATAACCGAAACCCAAGACAGAGGGAAAAACTTCAAGCCCAAGGATAGGAACATTAAGGGTAAAAACACGCTACATACATTCCAACATCATCGTCCTAATCCTAATGACCAAAATCTTAAGGACGGAAAAGCAGAAGGCAAGCAATTTTATTTCATCTGTGGGAAAGTCTAATCATCTTGCAAGCAAGTGTTTCTACTGTAAAAAGGAGTTCAGCCTCGAAAAGGGATTCTGATGTAGAAAAGCCCCATGTGCATATGATTACTACTAGAGAGGGCACTTTGAGACCATTTTAAAGGGGAGCAACAGATACGAGTAGATTGGGTTTTGTCCGAGTCAAAACAAGTTGATCGGGTCAATAGCGGAGGTGTGCCTCTCTTGCTAAATCGCCTCCTCATACTGTTAGTGGTTGTTCTTCCTGCTAACGAGTTTATCTGCACCTTAGTCTAGTTCACAACCATGCTTGATTCCCTTTTCCAGGTCAATTTCATTTGTACTCTAATTGGTGGTTAGATTTAGGAGCTAATGTGCATGCATGTTCTAATCGCTCCTAATGTTTCACTTATCAAATCTCAGGTAGAGGATGTTTGACCTTAGGGAATGGAGCTACTGCACCAGTGCTGGGGAAAGGACATATGGATTTGATGATGACTTTAGGAAAGATCCTAACCGTGCCTTATGTACAACATGTTTCAAAAGTTAGAAGGATCTAATTAGTGGATCACTTCTTATTTAACTAGGCGGGCCGGCGGAGTGGCCGGTGGTGCGCGGCCCAGATGGGGCCAACGCGCCGGACGTGCGACCCAGGCGGGCGGGCGGCCTAGCCGGGCACGCCGCCCAGGCGGGCGCGCGGCCCAGCCCGTGAGGGGGCCCGCACGTGGGCCGGCCCAGGCCCAGGCACCTTGCCTGGGCCTGTACCCCGATCCATCGTGGACCGCCTGGGCGTTTTCCACGCATTTCTTGCGGTCCACGACACTATTCCATAGATCGATCGCGATCGAACGGTCCAGGGAGTTTCTGATGACGATCCAATGGTTTGGGGCCTTAATTGGGTTTGATTAGGACTCTTAAACCTAATCTAATTGAGTTTTAGCCCTATAAAAGGGCCTGAACAGTGAAGAAGGGTGGTGGCTCAGTTTTTTTTGGGCTTGTGTGCGTGCGGGTGTGGTCGTACGAAAATCAGAGAAGATCGGGGCCCGTGAATGAGAGAGAGAAGGCCGTACGCTTTGAGAGAAGGAGCAGGAGGCTCCTGGACAGCGGACGCCAGTCACTTCAGGGATTCAGGAGGGTCTTCCAAGAGAGAGAGTTTTTGTGAGGAGAATTTTTTGTGAGAGAGAATTGGGTGTACAAGGGTTGAGGGTGAGGTCTCCTCTTGTAAAATTTTTTTTCATAGTGAAATTTGCATGTCCCGTGGAGGCGAGCCCTTTTGTGGCTGATCCACATATTTTGATTGTTTTGTTTTGTTTCTTTTTTCTTCCTACTGCATCGCGTGTTACTGAAAAGGTCCTGAGAGGTGGTGTCCTGGCCAGACATCCACCCAACAAGATACTTACCTTAGTACATACTAACGTGTGTAAGCCATTCAATGTGCAAGCCAGAAGTGGTTATCAATACTTCATAACCTTTACCGAAAACTTCTCACGATGTGGGTACATGTTTCTTATGAGACACAAGTTTGAGGCTTTTGAGAAATTCAAAGAATTCAAAAGTGGAGTAAAAAAGCAGACAGAAAAATCTCTTAAAACTCTTCGATCAAATCGAGAAGAAAAATTTTTTAATGGAGAATTTCTGAGTTATCTTAGAGAAAATAACATAGTCTCACTCAACTCCATAGGGTATCTGAAAGGAGAAATAGGATCCTATTAGATGTGGTCCAATCCATAATGAGCTTCACCGACTTATCCTTATATCTTTAGGGATATGTCTTATTAACCTTGATCTATTTATTAAATAAGATTTTCTCTAAATTTGTTCCTATCATACCATATGAGATATGGTATGGTAAGAAATCAAATCTAGGTCATCTTAAGATTTGAAAATGTCTAGCCTATGTCTAAAGATAAATGGTAGATAAGTTAAAGGCTCGATCAGCAAAAGCTCGCTTTATAGGATATCCTAAAGAGTCATTAGGATATACTTCTATTTTTCAGACGATCATAATGTGATTGTGAGTCAGCACGCTATATTTTTTAAAAAATAATTTATTCAGGATGGTGGCAATGGGAGGTTGATTGAGCTCGAAGAGAAAGTTTTTGAAGAATAATAAGTTGACGATTATGTTGAACCCACTAATAATGAGCCAGTAGAAGTTGTGCCTCCTCACCTTGTAAGTCTAGTATGATCTCCCATCCTTTTGAAAAGTACTTCAGTATACTTACAGAGGACATAGAAGAAATATTCCTCCTAAGAGATAAAGGTCATAGTGGTGATCTTAAAATCTATGATGAGATGATGTCTGACATCGACTCTGATAAATGGTTGAGTGCTATAAAGTCAGAGATTGACTCGATGCACTCAAATCAAATATGGACCTTAGTGGATCCATCAGAGGGTATAGTATCCATCGAATGTAAATGCATCCACAAAAAAATTGGTGCAAATGGTAAGGTTGAGACTTATAAAGCTAGGCTCATGGCAAAAGATTATAGTCAACGTAAAGATATTCTATCAGGATACCTTTTCGTCTGTAGCCATACTTAAATCCATCCGTATATTGCTTGCCATTGCAGCTTTTTATGATTATGAGATATGACAGATGGATGTAAAGTGACTTTCCTAAATGGATATCTTGAGAAATATCTATATGAAGCAGCCTTGGGTTTCACTTCTAGTGATGAAGATCACAAAGTCTGTAAATGCAAAGATCCATACATGGATTAAAGCAAGCTTTTCGGGAGTTGGAATACTCATTTCAACGATGCAATCAAATTGTTTGATTTTATTAAGAATGATGAGAAATCTTATGTCTACAAAGAAGATCAGTAGGAGCACTGTCACATTCTTCATACTGTACGTGGATAACATCCTCCTTAGAGAATGATATTCCAAAGCTGACCTCGATCAAAAGATGGTTATCCAAAAATTTTTTTATGAAAGATCTAGAGGAAGCATCATACATTCTAGGAATAAAGATCTAAGATACTAAAAGAAAAGAATATTTTTGCGATGAAATTATTTGCAATGCAAATATTTTCGTCATCATAATTATATTTATGATGAAAAAATTGATTGTAAATAATAAAATATTTATAACAAAAATAATTTTTTCATCACAAATAGTTATCCATCAGCAATGGAAAAAATTATTCCATCCTAAATATATATTATTTACGATGAATATTTTCATCATAAATAATACATCATTTATTTTAATTTTAAATTTTTAAAATTCATGATGAAAATATTTTCATCATAAATAATTAAAATATTTATGATGAAAATATTTTTTCATCAGAAATAAGATTATTTCCAACGTAAATATTATCGTCATCAATATTTAAAAAAAATAAAAAAATTAAAAAAAATTTAAAATTATAGATTATTTATGATAAAAATATTCCATCATAAATAATTAAGTATTTGAGATAAAAAATTTTCATCATGAATACTTTATTACTTATGATAAAAATATTTTTATCGTAAATAGTTAAAAAATCAAAAATTTAAAAAAATCAAAAAATTATTGATTATTTATGATAAAATTTTTTTTATCATAAATAAAAACTTTTTACGATAAAAATAAATTCATCATAAATACTTGATTATTACGATGAAATATTTTCATCATCAATAGTTAAAGAATTAATAATTTTAAAAAAAATCAAAAATTACTCATTATTTATGATAAAATTTTTTATCATAATAAAGAGTTTTTATGATTAAAAAAATATTTATTGTAAATACTCAATTTTTTATGATGAAAATATTTTCATCATCAATATTTAAAAAAATTAATAATTTAAAAAAAATAAAAAGTTACTTATTATTTTATGATGAAAATTTTTATCATAAATAATCGAGTATTTATGATGAAATTTTTTTCATCGTAATATTTTATTTATGATAAAAATATTTTTATTATCAATATATAAAAAATTAAAAATTTAAAAAAATTATTAAATTTAAATTTTTGATTTTATGTAAGGCAAATGCATCTATTTTTTATAGCAGCCGTGTACATCTTTTATCCTTTACATAGTAAAGAAGCAAATATGAGTTATGATCCAGATCAATATTTTGTATAAAAAAATTATATGAAAGTGGATGATATTCGTGGATTAGAATAAATAGATCTTTTTGAATGAAATGAGCTATATGTTTATTTACGATGTAAAATTTATCTGTTCATCGCTATCACTATTACCAGTGATATCAATGAAGCTTTTGATTAGAGTGTCTGTCTTAAGCTACATAAAAAAAGCCTCCTTTTATACAGAAATCATATAGTTAAGTAATATATTCTAGTATGACTTTCATGATCTCAAAAAATACAGCACATTCTAGCATTCTGCAGAGTTTTAATCATGAGAAGATAAATAATACGAGCATCATCTTTCTAATAATGCAAAGTATAAATATGAGCTTGTGTTTATAACACAACTTGCACTATCCACAGATCTGCTTGATTCTGATTAATTGCTAGATTTTTGATACTCACATAATTTCTCTTAAATTTTTCAAGCTCGATTCTCATATGCATACAATATACGAGCTTCTGGATCTCTAATTCTCTATCCCTACCCTATCCTCTAAATCTCAATCTTAATGAATTTCTTTCGCAATCTCAGAATCATCGCGATATTCTCGTACTCCGACTTCTGGAATGACGACTCCAAGAAGAAGACGAGCTCCTTGGATATGGAAGACCTCAAAGCTATTAATCTCCCATAGTACTCATTCTATTACGGAAGTCGAAGAGTAGTTCTTATAACAATTATTAGCAACAAAAATTAAATTTTTTATCATAATTATATTTTTTATGTACGTAATTTTTTTTGAAGAAAAAAATTTTTTTTGAAGAAAAAATCATAAATTAACTATTTATATAAAATTTTATGATTAATAAAAAATTAATTTTTTTGATGAAATTATTTTAAAAAAAAATTTAGACCAAAAATTTTTAGATTAAATAAAATTAATTTTATTTTTTCTATGAATATTTTTTAATATCTTTTTTTGTTAAATTTTTTGGATGAAAAATTTTTTTGATGAAAAAAATTTAAAATTAATTTTTTATGAAATTATTATTGAAAAGATATTTAATTATTAGCAATGTAAAATAAATTTTTATCGTAAATAGTCTTTAAATTTTTTATGAATTTTTTTATGAAAATATATTTAAGATGTAAATTTATTTTTCATCGACAACCATATTTTAAAAGTATTATTTTAATCAATTTTTATGAATGAAAAATTTATTAATGGAAAAAAATTTATTAGCAATAAAAATATGTTTTCATCAAAAAAACTATTTTAAAAATAATTTTTTTAAAGAAAAAATTATTAGAGGGAAAAAAAAAATTTTGGATGGTATTTATTAGCAACGGAAGCTCGATTTCCATTGCTAATAGACTTATTAATGATAAATTTTTTTTTCCATCGTCAATAATTAATTTTGAGCAAAATTTTTTAGAAATTTTTTTTTTGTGAAAAATTTTTTTGGTGAGAATTATTGACGATGAAAATAATTTTCTATCACTAATAATGATATTAATGATAAAAAATTTTATTGCTAATAGTTCTACATTAATTATACGTTAACTCGACGTCCCTTCGCATGAAACCTTCTTCCTCTCCCCTCTCTCCTCTCTGACCAAGCTTTCCCTCTCCCCTCTTCCTCTCCGAGCTCTCCCCCCTCTCTTCCCACCAACGAGTGCATCTCCACCGTCGCTGCTGTTGTTGCCGTTCGTACTGTTGCTGTGGGCTTCTCTGATGCCGCCGTTGCCGTCTGCTAGAGGTAAGGGTTCTCCCCCCCCTCGCCCCATTTTTTTTGATTGATCGGACCACTAGAGGCAGAGGGGGTTGTGGGGGTGGGCAGCCGGGGGTGACACGGAGGCCGGGGGTTCGGGGGGTAGAGGAGGTTGCTAGGGTGGGGGTGGGTGGTCGGGGGCGACAAAGGGGTAGGGAGGGTCGGGGGTGGTCGGGGCCGACACTGGGGAGGGCAGGGGCCGTTGGCAGTCGGGGGCGACACGAAGGTGGGGATGGGGTCGGGGGGCGGCCGAGGGCGACACGGGGGCGGGGAGAGGGCCGTGGGCGGTCGGAGGCGACACGGGATTAGGGAGGGGATCGACCAGTGGAGGGGGTTGCAGGGATGGGGGTGGGCAGGGGGCGACATGGAGGCGGAGATGGGGTCAGGGGCAGCCGGGGTGACACGAGGGTGTGGAGGGGGCTATGGGTGGCTGGGGGTGACACAGGGTCGGGGAGGGGTCAGTCGGAGAGGGAGGAAGGTCGGTCGAGGAGGGAGGGAGGGAAGAGAAACGAAGAAAAAAAAATAAAATAATAAAAATAAATAAAATAATAAAATAAAATTTAGATCACGATCCGAATTAGATCGAGGTCAGAATTCGGATCGAGATCCTAATTTGGGTTGAGATACAGATCGGGATCTGATCAGGATCCGAGTTAGGATTTGGATCGCGGGGGTTGGGAGAGGGCAGCAGCACTGCAGGGGGTGGGTCACGAGGGGTGGGTGATGGCGGTGGTGCCGTGGGAGCAGGGATTGCGTGGGCTGAGTTCGGGTGGCGCGGGGTGGGCGACGGTGCTGGCACCACGGGAGTGGGGGCTGTGGGCGGTCGAGTCCAGAGCTTGTTTAGGAGAAAAAATATTTTTTTAAAAAAATTTAGAAAAAATATTTTAAAAAATAAAAAATTATTTATTATTTTTAAAAAAAAATATTTTAAAAAAAAATAAAAAATCATCGGCCCTGGGATTAGGTTTCATATTATTATTTTACTTTAATATTATTTTACATGCTCAACTACTTATAGTTTATTTTATATTCATTGCATAAATTTTTTAGTGTTAGTGCTGAAATTTATAAATTTTTTATTGTTTCACTAGCACAATGCATATTGCTTTTCCTTATTACAATTCAATTATTTTGTATGATGTTTTGTATACTTTTTTTATTATAATTAAATATAAAAGTATTCTTATTTTAGAGAAAACTCTACTGAAATTTTTGATGAAAAAATTTCAATATAGAGTTTTTTTTTGATAAATTAGAAATTCATCTTTGAATGTATGTTCAAAAATGGTCGTTAAATTGCATTGAGCCATAGATTTTCATTTAAGAGTCGATCTTGATCGAGATCAACTCTTAAATATCCCATATTCGAATTTTTTGAAAAAATAATAATTTTATTGTTGCTAATAGTTGATATTTTATTTCATTATGTAGTACTCAACAGTTATCTGTCCACTATTCTCTGAGTATATGGTGGATAGGGTGTGTAGGCACATATTCATGCCATATACTTGGAGAACCATGGGTAGATACTGCTGAAATTTTCACAATAATAAAATAAAATATCGACTAATAATAATAATAAGATTATTATTTTTTTGAAAGGGATAGGACCATACCTGTTAGTAATGATTTAACATGGATAGGATCATATATTTTTGCTTCATTAAATTGGTGGAAGAAGATTTTTTGTGTTACTATTCAGTATGTATTCTTTAATGCATGTTGTTTTGTATAAAATAATCTGTATTTGGATCCAGATCGAGATTTGGTCCAAAATCTAGGTCGGGATTCGATCCAAAATTTAAGTTGGGATCCGATTCGGATGAATACCTTTAAAATTTTTTTATTGTTAATAGTTTGTGTTTGTTGTTAGATGGATATCAACAAAAGTTTGATGAATGCTAGAGATATTTTTTGCCTGAATATCGAAAAGGTGTTCAAGATTTTATGGAGTTGGCACGGCATAAGGCTGACAGTGCAATTTGAATAAAGTGTCCATGCAAAAAATGTGTCAATATGGTATATCATCACATAACATTTGTTGAGGAGCATCTGTTATGTTATAGTATGGATAAAAAGTATACTTACTGGATATGAAATGGAGAGGATGATCCGAATGAAGTTGTGTGCGACGATGATGATACTGAAGATGATAGTAATGCTGCTGAACCTGTCGAACATGGTGGTATAAGAGAACTATTGGATGATTTATATCAGAGTATTTGTTCAAATGTACGCATGAGTACTAATACATCGGAAGATAATTC